>NC_047132.1:7491448-7791448 GCF_009829125.3 Periophthalmus magnuspinnatus
TTAAGAGCCCTGGAGGTTACATGCAGACAATGCAGCACAGTCTAAGTGGAATAAAAGACCTGCCTTTTGAGCTCCTATGCTACAAGGCTGTGGGTTTTTCCTTTCAGGCTGCTCTTATGAAATTAGAGAATAAAAAATGAAAAAAAAAAAAAAAAAAATGGGTCAGCTCTGGGCGTCTATTTAGCAGCATGTTTTGGTAAATTCTAACTTTAAGGAAACCGGCATGACGTGGACACAAGAAGACAATTTTGTAATGCGCAGAATTTGTGATTATTACTTTTTTCTTTATAAATAGTTGTTTTTGCATGAACTCCCGTCTAGGTGTAATCTTGTGAGTGCAGTTTGGGTTAGATACATAGAGAAACAAAGTAGTTTTTAATCACGCTCCCTTTTTTGTCGCGATAAGAGAGCAGAAACAATATATTTTTGGGCTCAATATTTATCGTGTATACGATTTTTCTTTGCAATAATGGGGAGACTTTAGATATTTTTGTTGCATTACAATAATATCTGAAAGGTAAAGGGTTGAATAAGTCACATCTATGGCTTATTATTGCTTCATTCTGCTATCTCTCTATTTACAAAATGGTTTACCGGGATTGTCCCACTTTATGGTTATTTTGTCAGTGGGATAGAGTAGTTTCATTTGTCGTTATATTTCTCTGTAGCAATATATTGTACTTAATTTATTGTATTGTACTAAAATTTGTTATAATGACAGGGCTATTTGTCGACTAATCGATCAGCATGTCTTTAGTTGACTAAGAATTTCTTTAGTTGACTACAGCCCTAATAAATACAAGACTCCACAAGGACTCTTACAGGTTATATCGAACCTTATGTGCTGAAGTAACAATAGAAGTAATCAAGCTGAACAATTAATGGAAATCAATTAGAAGTTGCAATGTTCAATTAGCAAACCACTATAATTGCACTTGTTCAAGCAATATAATGTCTTCTGCAGAGAACTACATTAGGTTTGATGTTCTCAAATGCATGTTTTTATATAGTTTGCATATAATATTAATAGACCTGCACATTAACACTGACTTAAAAGAATAGCAAATTGCAATATGTTTCAGAAAGAAAATCATAATCATTGGATACAAGTAAATTAGCAGAGGATCTTAGAAAAGTCTATTGCATGAATATTGTTGGTGGCATGACGGGTGGGATGGAGGCTGGAGGAAATGTAGCTAAGGTTGCATGATTGAAGGGATGTTTTATGTATAAACAGAATTTTAATCGAGATTCAGTAATTTCTAAAAGTTCATAATCAGCTTTTTAATTTAGAGGTCTACATCCAATGCTCTGTCAGTAAAAGCATGTGGTTTGAAGCAGAGTTGAGACTTTCAATTAATAAATGAAAGTATTTTAGTGTTAAATGTTACTAATTAAAAGTCTCTTTATTTATGTTCAGGAAGTTTTGATTTGTTTTGTTAAGATAAAATAATGTTAAATGGAAAATCTTTTTGTGTATGCGTGTGTGTGATATCACTCAGCATTACCTATTTCTAAAGGTCAAATTCTGCATCCACTTGACAAAACACATGTAATATAATAAAGGCAACATGCAGCAAGTCTCCTCCCACCTACAGGAAATACAACATGACAATCTGAAGACTAATGCTCTGGTAAAAAATGAGAAGATGTGGACTGCCTCATTAATTGCTTTACTGTCCCAGTCATATTGACTGAACGTAGGACCACGGCACGCTGCGACATTTCCAGGTACTGGATGGACTCTAAACTGTTTGCAGCCTGCTGTGTGGCCCCTTTGAAAAGGACAATAATGCAGCAGAAATAGGCCATTTCACAGATTTCATCACATTAAAGCCAATGGTAAAATACACTAGTGGACGTGTTCATTGTCAAGCATCAGTTTGCATGCAATAAAAGAGCGTCATTTAACCACCAGGCAATAACAGACATGATTGACTTTGCTTTCCTCTGAGAAATAAGAAAGATTGTTATATTATTTGATACGCTTAATGATTTGGCAAAATGCAAATAGTTTTACAATCAATTTAGCTCCTGTGAAAGTTTCAATGATACAGTAGCTTATGTGAAGCAAAGCAACAGGGAGCATATGATCTAAGGTTGCTTTCACACTTGCAAAATACACCTCCACATAACTAGGAATAAACCCTGAACTATCACTGAACTAGACCAGGACTAAACCAGGACTTAAACGGAACCAAATCATTTTACAGAAAGACGCAACCAGCATCAACCCAGGACCAAACCAGAACCATTGTGAACATATCCATCTTGCCATTAATATATGGCTTATAACTTATGCAGTTACATTCATATCAAATGTATATCTGTGTGTAAACTTGTTTATTATTATTTCAGTGCTGTAAAAGTTAGGGGATCAATTAATACAAGAACTGTAAAAGAAGATCAAATAATTACCATTAACCTAAAGCAATGCAGCAGTAGGGAAAGGAATGAATAACATTAACCAAAAACGTGTACCTGGCATTCATATGTAGAAAATGTGCATCTATACTAAGCTACTCCACTGAGAACACATCTTTAGTACAGGGATAATCAATCATACAGCGCAGTCTCTTTGTCACTGCATAGATCCTTACTCCTCACTGAATGAAAACAAAAGGAAAAATCTCTATATGCGACAAAAGCTGTGAAAAAACGCATTATTTCCAAACGAGGCTGCTACTCCGTGAAAGTCAGTACGGGACAGAGAGGGAGGCAGCAGTAGTGGACATCAATAGGGTTACACCGCAATGCACAGGAGGTCCAGTCCTGTCCAGCGAATCATGGATGAATTATGCCCAAAAGTCTTAATGGGAAGAGAAGAAAACACCTGTGTCTTTGTCTCAGTTTGAAACAAAATGCATTGATTTCCGTGCAATGAATAGAAAGTTGAATATATTATGGATTGTAAAACGGTGCAAACCCAGAATAGCGTTCATGCAAAAAAAACATAAAATAGTGAATGAACATTTTTTACTGAAGGCATACCAGCTCTGTAGTCATGTTCTGTTGAGTTGTAGCGATCATTTTAAGTCCTTTTCACAGCCTGTTTGAAGCCAGAAGAGGACTGCCACTGCTATCTTCACCTGCTCTGCTCCTTCGCGCCGCAAGTTTCCTACACGGGGCTCTCTCCTCTTCTCTGGGTCTCCCTCCTTCCTCTCCTCTCCTCCTCTCTCTCTGTAATTCACACGACCATCAGTCATCCATCTGCCTGCTTTCAAACTGCTTAACGCACAGATTATCGATTGTTCGGTGATTAATCGGTTTGCAATTAATCCGAATTCGTCATCCACTTGATGCATAGTGGTAATACATTTTCCATTTAAATCCAGCGCGCTTAATTAGACATTACCGTTCAAAACCGCCCAAAGGCATGGAATTAAATTATAATATCTCATTCTCAATCTTAATTTAGAAAGTCTACTAAATACACTTGGAACATTATAGGCCCATACCCAGTTAATACGGTTAACATCAGTCTGCCGTAATGGGCAAGTGATCCCATTTGTATTGTAATTCGTTAATTTACATTAACTTTGGCTAAATTTGAAATTATATTCTTGATGTACACACCAGTTAGCACAAAGCCAACTATTCAAACCTCTCCACAGAAGGAAGATTGTCTTGCGGTCGTTATTTTTCCACTATTCAGTTTAGAAATGATTGCTCAATGCCCAACGCTCGCTGCTGGTGAATTTATTTTGTAGGATTTTTACCGGATGTAGAATCCTTTAACCCCATTTTAATGGGTTAAGATTATTTTACATCTATTGATACTCAAGTATTCTACTCAAGTTTTGAGATAAAAATCAACATAATGAAGATAGTGAGTTGTGTTTTGTTTCTATCACATTCCTCAGGCTTTTACTGTGAAAGGTTTTCGATGACTTCCTGCAGCGACGCGAGTTTGACGCAGCATGTTTCTCTTCGTTCATTGGCTAAAAGCAAAATTTGAAATGCGTCGCGCGCAGGACGCTACGGAAACCGGAGGATGCGGACAAAGACTCCACTTGTCGGCAAAAAGTGTCTCTAAACAAGTTTTATCCACGATATAACGATAAAGGATCCAGACAGACGGCACGGTGCTAAACAAAAAGGTAAGTGCGGTCACTTTATGTTAACTTTACCCACTACGGAGTAACTTAAGTTGTTCAACATTAGGAAGCTTGCGCTAACGGTACTATATCTAGCTAATAACGCACTCTAAAGCCAGTTTACTCGTTAGGTCTTTATAAAACTTCATTAATAGCACGTTAAAATTACGTAATCGTTTTAAGGCAATGTTAACAAAACGCACTGCGAAATGAGCGCGTCAATTTTTTCATCCAGTTTATCAGGCTAGAAACTGTCGAAACGAATGGCTTCTGTCGGTGAACATTTTCATGTCTGTCTTATGTGCTCTTAAGACACAGTTACGTTGCTTTTTCCTGTGCAATAACTTCTTACAAAAAAGATTTCAAGTAGCGCTATTTGACTTTAATTTCAAATCTTGCTTGGATGTAGGGCTGTTGTCGTCTTAAGACATATATGCCCTGTGCTTCGGCTAAATAAGGGCGTGGGATGGTGAAGCTCTCGAGATTACTGGATCTCATGCAAAACTACCATTTGTACATCGGATTTGTTTATAAACTATCTGTGCAATTTATCTGCCTTCAAAACGTTCAGTCACTCCAAAAAACTCCAGCACACTCACTGCATTGTCCTTTCTGCTGTGGTCTATATTTAGTCAACTAATAAAAACTAGCTCACACCATTGACTGATTAATCGACTACAGTTCTTGAGCTTACATTTGATAACCTCATATGGCATAAATCCTACACATTTCATTTACATTTCATTTGTTTATCACCAGATGGAGGTCTACAAAATAACCCAATTTCCACTTTTCTCTAGTTCTGTCACCATGGATACTGCTCTGGGTAACCTCCAGAGCTTATATGAAAAGCTCCTCACTCAGGTGGATGTGCTGAATGAGAGCATCGAGCCCAGTAAGTACTTTCAGTTTCATCTTTGACATTTACAGAAACGTATATAACAAATCTCCAGTTTGTTTGATATCACTCACTTCTCCTCCTTTAGGCTTCATTCAAATGGCCCTAAACTTCGATGATTGCCGTCGTAAGTGGCTGAGGGCTGAGCAGGAGCTTGGGTCGTTCAAAGAGATGCTAACCAAAACTGAAACTGAGAGAGGAGCACTGGAGGTCAAATTGAAACACGCCCGGAACCAGGTGGATGTGGAGATTCGTCGCAGACAAAAGGCTGAATCTGACTGTGAGAAATTGGTATGTGTACATCTGACTTTCGCATAATTTTATATACCATGTTTTTCCATCTTTTACCAAATTAATTTGGTTACTCTCTATTGTCTTTGATGCTAAACCTTTTATATATTAGTACTCGTTCAAATTAGTATCTGGTTTTAATACTAGTTTTGCTAGAAAATCTGCTTTGATACATTTGACAATCTTGATCTTTATTGAGATTAATGGCATACAGTGGAACAGTCTAGGCAAAGCAATAACATTTACATGGAGGCAAGCAAGTGACAGACTCCACTGAAAAAGTTTTTTATATATATTTATATATTAGTATATACCTTCAATTTAGGGTATATATACTTTGTAAATTATGTAAATATATTCAATGTAGGACTTTGCATTTAATATTTATTTTAACAACATCTTCTTGTCTTTGTTCAGGATCGCCAAATGCAGTTGATCCGAGAACTTCTTATCAGTGAAGGTTCCTCCAGTATCCAGCTCAGTGCAGAACAGCGTTCAGCTTTGGCCTTCCTCAACACCAACAACCAGGCAGCATCTAATATCAATACAAGTCGCAGGTAAGAAATAATTCCAGACATTGTCTAGTGGTATTTTTAGTTCTTAATTGGTTATTTCACTTAAGCTGACATGTGTACTTTTCTCCTACAGGCTCCAGACGATAGATGAATCGGCCTCCATCTTATCAGACATTAGCTATGACAAAACAGATGATTCTCTGGTGAGTCCTCACTCCTTAAACTGTCTAAACAAATGTAATATCTGCTCTTCATGACTTTTGTATAACTCGTAATGTGAATCTGACAGGACTGGGACGCTTCTGCCGTGAGAACAGTGAGGCTCAAAAAGAGAGAGAAACGTGTAAGTACTCTCATTGGTATATTGTGTCCTTAAGCAAGACACTTCACCCTGCTGTGTGAATGTTGTGTGATTGGTGGAGAGCTTTTGTAGACTGACTGCCGCTTCTCTTCTCAGTTGGCCAGGGCAGGTGTGCCATCAGAGTATTCCATTATTAAGTCTGATTGAGAAATGAACAAACTTTTAAAATAATTTTAACTAAATTTGCTAGGAGAAGCTTTGTATAAGTCTGGGAATTATTTTGTTATTTCAGCGCTCCTCCAGACATCACATTGATGGGCCTCCAAATGCCTCAAAGCGGTCTCGATCAACAGGAAAAGGAGTGGTGAGAATTTTAAAGCATTTCATAACTTTACTGCTTTTTGTCCATCACTTGCAAATGTCACTGTAGTTATAAACTGCTGGTAACTTTTGTAACCCTTTTAGGGAAATGAAACCCTGGTAACAAAGACCACTGTGGTGGTTCCAGCCAATGGAGGACCAGTTGAGGCTGTTTCCACCATTGAGACTGTGCCTTACTGGACACGCAGTCGCAGAAGGACTGGTAATAAAGTCTTTATTCATTTACATGGGAAACTGGTTCAAAAATACATTATAAAACGTATTTGAAATATAGTGAATATAGCAATGACACTCAAAATAAAAGCTGTAAAAATGTGCATATACAAATTGTACATTGGCATCTTATTTTCACAAGTAAAATAAAAAAGGGCATTCAAGTAATACAAAATTAGTGTAGCAGTGGATTTAAACAAGGGACTTTATGGTAGCACAGGTCATTTTAATGTGAATAATTTAATCTCATACAAATCTGTGTTTAAATAGGACACTCTTTTTAAAGATCTACAGAATGGGCAAATATTAAATGGGCAAATTGAATATATTGTTCAAGTTTAGTTTGAAAAGTTGCATGCACCTGCAGGGCCTGTAATCTTTCTTATTTTCACAGCTGTAATGGAGTGGGATTCTGAATCTGTCAAATCTGAGGATGTATTTAAGCACCCGAGCCTCCCTGAGGGGGAGATGAAGACTCACCCCAGCACTCCCCAGAACAACGGAGGTGTGCGCCTCCATGAGTTTGTCTCCAAAACTGTAAGTCAATTTGTGGAAGAACACGATTATACACAAAGCAAGTGGAAAATATCTCAGAAGGCAATAAAACAGTCAAGGTTTAGATCAGTCAAAATTCATCATAGAACAAAAATACATTGAATTGGAAATGATGAAACCTACATGAGTGTCAGTGAGTGGGAAGAAGTTGGCAAGGTAAGTTTTTAGTTATTTAAAAATGACTGATGGAACAAGAACAGTGTACTAAAATACACACAGTACAAGGATTGCAAACAGTTTAAAGTAAAAAAAACAAAAAAACCCTCATATTTAAAAGAGCTTAAAGAATACATTTCATTTTTTTTTCACATGAGGTTAAACTCACCAGTATCCCTTGCAAATCAAAAATAAAATCGGCTTTTTAATGGAGATGTATCCACACATACCAATTATTATAAATCAGAATACTAAATGTGGTTAAACTAAGATGTACACAGCACAAGAGAACTAGGCCCTGCCCTTCTTCTATTACTAAACTGCATGATTTGGTGGCATTTGTGCATGTTGTTTATTATGTCAATTTGTTACAGGTGATCAAACCTGAGTCATGTGTTCCGTGTGGAAAGAGGATCAAATTTGGGAAGATCTCGCTAAAGTGTCGTGACTGCAGAGTGGTGTCTCACCCCGAGTGTCGCGACCGCTGCCCTCTGCCCTGTATCCCCACTCTTCCGGCCACGCCCGTCAAGATTGGAGAGGTGAGGAGTCTGCTGTGGTTTAGCACACATTTAGCTACTCTGTGCTTGTACTAGGGCTCAATAGTTAAATAAAATGCTTATTTTGATTTTGTACATGTGCTGCGATTTATTTTTTTAATATTTGAGATGTATAAACTGCCAAATGTAACAAAACAAGCAGGCATTTCAGAACATGTTTGTATAAACCTAAACTGCAGAGTTTCAGGTGTTCTACTTCCTTATAAACTGGATGTTTGCAGAAAAAATTCTATTGCTTATATATACGTTTATAGTTTGCTAAAATTGGTATTTGATTACAGCTAATCAAGCTTGTAGCCCCAGTGCAAAAAGTGAAAACATTAATCCTAATTTCCCTTCTGTTCCAGGGGGTCCTGGCTGACTATGTTCCAGAGACATCCCCCATGATCCCGCCTCTTGTTGTTCACTGCATCAGTGAAATTGAGCAGAGAGGGCTGCATGAGGTGAGCCTTTTTCCTTTTTAATATTTCACACATTTTTATGGGACTGTTAAGCCTCAGGTCTTAGCTGTTAGCTTTAATGTCGTCTCTTTAGCTCACACAGAGTTGTAACCAAGACTTAACAATCTGTTCTCCTGGAGATTAAATTTGTAATTGGCTCTTGGGCGACCAATCTGTTTAGAAATTACTATACTTGCTCTGACTGATGCCTGTATGTTGATGCTATTTCAATTACTTTGCTCCGTTGGGTTTGTTCATTGCCTTTCTTCATTCTAACTATACCATAAGGTGGGTAATTTAAAATGATCCCAACAATGATTTTGATCCCAACAATGATAATCAGACAATTTTTCTCTCTCTCAGCCTGGCCTGTACCGCGTGTCTGGTGCTGACCGCACAGTGAAGGAGCTGAAAGAGAAGTTTCTCAGAAGCAAAACTGTGCCGGTCTTGAGTAAAGTGGATGATATTCATGCCATCACCGGTCTGCTCAAGGACTTCCTCCGAAACCTGAA
Source organism: Periophthalmus magnuspinnatus (assembly GCF_009829125.3). Classification (NCBI taxonomy): domain Eukaryota; kingdom Metazoa; phylum Chordata; class Actinopteri; order Gobiiformes; family Gobiidae; genus Periophthalmus; species Periophthalmus magnuspinnatus. The sequence goes on from NC_047132.1 coordinate 7,500,365, forward strand.
GGAACCTCTGCTCACCTTCCGCCTCAACCAGCCCTTCATGGATGCTGCCGGTTAGTAGGGAGTTTTTACATACTAAAATCTAATTATTTTGGCACTGAGGAAAAAACTCAGTACTCCAAAAGTTTTTATATCACAATGACAAAAACACATTCGTTTTAGACAATAGAATGTGATTTTCAACCCAAAATGATAGTGATTTGATGATGCCTTGTGGTGTACTATTAGTTCTGACATACACCCAGACCTTTCAAAACTATAACAAAGTATCAGTTAGTGTCTGGGTATTGATTAGAGAGTGCTCTCTTAACTCTAATAAATATTTCTTTTATACTGCATAACAATGTGATCTTAAACAATTCTAAACCTTTTTAGAAAGGGTCCAGTATTGAGGGTAAAATCATCAGGTTTCTTTGGGTTATAATGATTTGAAAGAATTATTTGCATATTGTAAAAGATTAATAATCCTCTTTTATCATGTCATTTTTTGGCACTGTAAATCAGGATGAGTGTCCACATCATTCAGACATTTTTACTTAAATATAGCAAAAGTTGTAATCACATTTAAAATTCAGTTGCGTGGGCCTATACCAGTGAGTGTTGCTGCAGTGGCAGATGTGTGTGCCGGTGACGCAGAGCACAAACACTGCAACAGAAAATAAAGGGAATTTATGGTAGTCCTTGAAACTCCTGAGACTCTGTAATGGAGAGTGAAACTGCACCCGGCGGACACATTCACTTTGGGGCTGAGCTTTGTTTTGACGTGAGAAGTCCGTGTAATAATGATGGGATAATACTGTGGTTTCTTAGCCTCTTCCTACTCAGTTATTGAGTTCAGTGAATTTATGGAAGAAGAACCTTACCAGGGCTATGTAATTTTTTTTTCAGAGGTTTCTGATGATGACAACAGCATTGCTCTGATATACCAAACTATCAGCGACCTGCCGCAGCCAAACAGGGACACTCTGGCTTTTCTGGTGCTTCACCTTCAAAGGTAAATGTCTGATATACTACAGTAATTCCCCCATAGGGTCGTGACCACCTCTTGAGGGCTCCACTATCACTAGAATACAATGCATTTAATATGAGATTGGGCCCCAGGTTATTTTGTACAGAAAAATCCACCAGGCCCTGAAATCAAAATGTTAAGAACCCCTGTACTAGTATTAATGACTGTTAACTATTAGAAGTGAGAAATGTATGTAATATAATACGTTTGTGAACAGAGTGGCTGACAGTGAAGAAACCCGGATGGACATCAGTAACTTGGCTCGAGTCTTCGGCCCGACGATCGTGGGCCACGCTGTTCCAAACCCAGAGCCCATGACCATCCTGCAGGATACTAAGAGACAGCCTAAGGTGGGTCCCTATTGTTTGGTCTTCTGAAACAACCAATAATGAAGGGAATATTGAAGTAAGCTAATTTAGTTATAAAAATATACCAATCAAAAACATGACATTTGCAGAAAAGGTAACGAAATCAAAATGTCAATAGTTTAGTCAATTTATAGGTATAATTATGAAATATAAACTATACTATACTGATGGAAAAACATATTTTATCTATATTTATTTATTATTTATATATCGAAACTCTCCTAGTTAAATCTTCTTATTTAGGCCAAAGTGAGTTTAAAAATGTTCCAATGTGCCAGAATGCATTCCAAGTTTGAATTTTTGTTCAATCAAATTACAATTGCAATAGAGCATTTTTTTTCTCCTATTTCTAATGACTGATTTAATACAATATCACCATGTTGATCAATTAACAATTGTTAGTTGCAGCCCTAGTCATCACAAGTTTCACGCTATTTGACTGATGGCAACACTGCCGACAGCTTGGTTTCAAATTTTTATTTCTACAAAAAATCATCACATCCCACCAAATATCTCCCACCGTTTGCCAAAATGAGCAGACTGTCTCAAACTTGTGCCAAAACCGCTTTTATAACCAATCTACTGAAATCTCATTATTGTTGTTTATTGTGATGTCTCTGTGAAGGTTGTGGAGCGTCTGTTGTCTCTGCCCGTCAACTACTGGGCCCAGTTTGTGATGGCGGAAAATGGACAGCCAAATCTGGACCACCTGATTATTGAGAATGCAAACTGCTATGCCACTCCTGAGAGAGGTAGGGTCTAATGGGTGACACATTATATCCATGTTTTTTAGAGTGATAATAAATTGACACAGTTTCTATACAAAATGGCAATGGCAATTAAAAACTAAATATTCTTCTTTTAAATGGTCAGATGTACTCAAGATATCACCTATTTGCTGGAAGTTGAAACTCCACAATAGTCATTTGCTCAAATGCTACAGGCCTATTTTTAATTAATGTAATGTTTTTAGTGTAATGTTGTTAGTGTTTTTAGTATTTTTGACAGAAAGCAAAATATGTTTGCATTAAACTACTTGTGTGCTTTTTGTTGTGCAGTAATTGTGATGTTAATACCTTTTTTAGATTTTAGAAGCTCACATTTGTTCTCTTTCCAGTGAGTATGTTGGGGCCTCTGACCACTCCAGAACATCAGCTCACTAAAACCCCTTCCTCCAGCTCCCTAACTCAGCGCATGCGCACACTCACTCCAAGGTAAGAAAAAACATTGTCCTGGCTTTATTAAAAGTGCACCATGTAACATTTCTGGTGAGGGGCATTGCCACCTGCTAGTCTCTATGCAGAGCCATTTCACAGTAGCATTGTTTAGCTGGCATTTAATAAATTACAAGCAATTACCGGTATGTAAAAAAAAAAAAATGTACTGTTGCATCCAGTTGGATATTAGGCCACTAACCACTCATTTTAATGTTACAGATTTGGAAGTAAAAGCAAGTCTGCTGTCGGCCTTCCTCGTCAAGGGAAATTCTTTGCTTCTCCTCTTCTGAAATAGATCGGTCCATTCTAATTCTTTGTACAGCAATAACCTGCTAAACATTTACTCATACTCATTTAACCTGTTGTAATATATTATCTGTCTCAAATTGTGCTTTCTAAGGTGAGCGTCACATTTATATATATTTTTTTCTTTTGGAGATAATCTATGCACCACTTTGATACTACGGCTTGATTGTCATTTTCAGTCTTAAGATACAACTTTGTGCATGGACTTGGGTTATTTTAAAGGGACCTGCTCATATCTGTAACATTTCACATCTGCTTCAGCCCATGTGTCACTCAGAGGTTGAAATGATTTAGGTTTAAAGAAATGTGTGTTGTGTTTGAAGTTTTTTTTTGTTTTTTGTTTGTATTTAATGTGTTCTGGTAAATACACCAGCTCCTGATCAACTGTACATCTGTAAAACCTAAGTTACAGTGTGCTGTCAGAAATACTAATGATTTATAGTATTGATTGACTATAATCAGTCTTTTACTCATACTAATTACTTGGGAGCATTTTTAAAGCAAAATTGTACCTTTTACTAATTTGTGTAAATTATAAAATACAGTGTATTCTGTCAGTTTTTTTTATTTTAATGGGTATCTGATGGGTCAAACCAGACAATATTTGCTATTCTTGTCATGGCACTCTCAGCGGCTTTGCCAGGATTCCTATATCAATTAATGGTGGTTTTGTTTATAAAAAATAATTCAAGCATGAGATCTATAAGTTGAGCTTGCTCAGTCTCAACAATTATTCCATTATTTTGAATATCCATTCATATGACTTTACCTTTCATGGCACCAAACACTGTAGGCATATCTATGTGTTTCAGTAATGAGAAATAGGACTGTTGACATAGCAATTAAGTATTTTTTTTTTAATGGGAAGAGTCCTCAAAACAGGAAGCTGAAACCCATTAATAGAATCTAGATGTTCTCAAAGTAATATGCATTGATCTTCACAAAAAAATATGAGAGAAACTGCAGGGTAATGGGTCTGTTAGTCTGTTAAATTGCCTGCACGAGCTTAATGGAAAAAATGGATAAATAGGGAATAGTACTTGTGTCACTGCAAAGTAACCATATTGAATCCAAGCAATTAAAAAAATGTAAACCTTTATTGGTCCGTATTAATCTTAACACATAACCAGCATCACTGTTAAATCTAAAAAATCTTGGGCCAAAGGACGGGAGTATTCTTGACGTAGTTCTGGTAGGCCGGGTCAGACCCCCACTTCTTTGCTGCTTGTTTCTCCAGGATGGGCACTCCACTCACATAGTTTAACAGGAACCACACAAACATGGGTGAAATAACACTTAAATACTGCTTCCCCTCCATCACCGACGAAGCAGAGAGCCAGAGGCCAGACCACTGCAGGATCTCTCCAAAATAGTTGGGGTGTCTGCTGTAAGCCCAGAGCCCAGACTGAATGAACTTGCCCTGGAGAAAATGGACATAAATTAGGTTATATACGGTGGTTGCACACAGTATTAATGCAGTTTGGGAGGTCTATAGGTAGCTAGAATTTGATGTCAAAATCTCAGTGGAGAGCTGGGAACTGTTGGCTGATAGGATAAACAGAAAAGTCATGGTTGGTTATAGTGGGCTAGTCTAGTTAAAGATACACTATGTAACTTCTCTGGTGGAGCGTACTCTACCTGCTTGTCTCTGTGGACAAAGCTACTGCTGTCTAGGATGTTCCAAAATGAATTTAGATTTATCTGTCCCCATGGAGACAAGCAGGTAACAGCACAAGGCAAAGATACAGGTCTGTGGAAGGAGACCCCGCTCACAGTAACGATTTCCAAGGAATTTTGAGCAATAGAAACACTTAATTAAAATAATGCTACATAAGTTACTACTGTAGAAAGGTATCACACATTTTGTTTCGATAATAAAAGTTCATTTACTGACAGAAAACCTATTGAAATCTACACCAGTTCTTTCTTGTGACTAGGCCAAGTAATGTTTGCTTTAAACTGGCCTAAACATAAAAAAATAATAGGCTGGGAAATACTGACAACAAACAAATAACATCTTTAGTTTTTGGGATCATCCTGACAATCATGATTAGATTGATTTTGAAATTCATCAATGTGTCTATTAATGTCTTGGCAGTATTACACAATAAGTGAAACGACTTTGAAATGAAGCACAGGTGCAGAAATATCACCATATACCACCTTCTCTGAAAGATTACACTGAAAGCTTCTGTTTTTTATCATCTCTTGGCAGATTTTTAACCTGAAATCCATGAGTTACTTACAGCGTTATCAGGGTCACTTTTGAATCTCCACTTCTGCTGGTCGGCGATGGCCTGCACGGCGAAGCCCAGGCCCCAGAGGCTCCAGCCGATGTAGTCCCTCCACCCGAGAGGCTTGTCCCTCTTTTCAGTGTTCAGCATCATAGTGGGCAGCAGCGTCGTGAACACCCACACCGCTGTGATGGAGAGAAGAGAAGAAAAAAAGTTTATTATTTGTAATTAATTAGGGATGTCAATTCATTATTTAACTATTAATCGGGATTTTGGAGCTCAACTTTTGATTCAGTAAGTAAAAGTCCCATCCAATTTCCCCACAAACATAAAAAAAAACAAAAAAAAAACATTTATTAAAAGTTTACAGGCAAAACTGATGCCATCCAGCTCTGGTGTAAATAATAACCATAATGCAACTATACCGTACGGGAAAAAAAGAGTTAAAAGTAAACATTGTTTATTTTCAGAAATACAGTATTTTTTTAATAGACTTATTGAAAATATTGATGAAACTACCGCACAACATGACTGATTTATGTTTCGCATCAGTGTATTTAAAATAAAATACTGGCATTTCCAAACAATAAAGAAGTGATCCTAAAGAAAACCAGCTACAAGAAAACTAACACAAATTTTTCAACTAAACTTTTGAAAATAAAATATAGTAAACAACTGGCTCAGCTATAGTGCATAGATGAGCCAAATATTCTCACTCAACAAAGATAAATGTAGCTTATACATAAAATAACTAATGTAAAAGTATGTTGTGTTAAAACTACACTAATCCTAGAAGTGGTTTAATCTACTGTACAATCAAAACAAGACACAGATTTATCCAGTGGGCCTCCTCCTACGATGCACGCTGTGTTATTGAAGGCTGATGCTGATTGAGCTCATAAAATGGAGGAATTAACAACCCATAACCCTCTTTGCAGTACCTTGCACAGTCCAGTATATAAAGAAGGTCCCTGGGCTATCTCTGACATTGTTGAATCTGCGATCACGTCCTTCCTTCAAGATTCGCAGGAAAAGAAAAGTTCCCAGTCTGAAAGAAAACAGTTAACACTCATATATTAACCACAGCATTATTACACATTAACCAGGCATGAGTGTAGGTTTTAGATTTATTGGCTGGCTCTCCTTGCGACCTTGTCAGCGACCCGTCATAACTTAAACAGCTCTAACAGAACAGCACTGTTGTCAAGGGAAACCAGATAAAGCCAAGTCAAGGATTAATAATTTCACAGTTATATTAGTTGGTTGCCACACAGGAAAAGAAAAGATGATAAAGTTTCAATAAAGTTGTGGTTTTTTTTCTCTCTAAAAGCTTGATCCCAAATTATAGATCTGATAATAAATTAGTGTGAATGAAGATGAATTGAGCCGTAACACCAAAACACTACAATGCCAGTTTTGACCAGGGATTTGTAACTGACGAAAATCGATCGAAAATCGATTATCTTCTGTTCAGAATTATAAGTGCACTTGTCCTACTCTGCAAAACCTGGACCAAATCTACTCAAATAAATGACATTAGGTTTATAGTTTTTCTAGTCTATGGGGTAATTTTGTATAAATATAATTGTTTGAAATACTGAATACTGAAAGCCAAATATTTGTGATAATGATGTTTGCCATTGTCGTGATGGATTGCTTATTGTCAAAGTATTGTCATTAGAATAACGATAAAATAAATAAAAATACAACAGTTAATTTCTGTCAATATTGCACAGGACACCCCTAATCATGAGTTTAATATAATACAATGTGGACACTGTTGGATATTTTTAATTATGAGAAAATAATAAGATAACATTAACATAACTTACCTCAGCCCCCATGCAGTCACTAGCCCAGTCTGCACATTCTGCCGGACGTGCCTGGCTCCTCCCCAAACGCGACTCAGGTGAGCGAGTAGTATAAATGTACCTGACCCTGAGAACAAAACGGGCACTTTAAGATTTAAAGCAGTTCCCGTTCCCATACAGAGGACACATGGCAGATGGGCCTATAACCTGTCAGAGAGAAGGGCGTGTTCAATAAATCGTTTACCCAGGATGCTTATAGACAAATGGTTCCAAAGTTCAAGGGTACATGTCTGAGTGCGGAAGATTGTGGAGTGTGGAGTAGATTTTGGGAAGTTAAAAAGGAATTACATCCAAGTCTCCAGGTATGAAATATTTTATAACACATTTTTGATTAACATTCAATCTTCTCCTTTTTGTCAGAGTAGCTCATTTTGTGACATGCTTCCAAGTTAGTGAATTTGCAGAGTTAGCGATGCTGAGTATGAGTCTTTCATTTTAGGTTGCTATATAGATCAACCATTAGAATGATAGATATTAAAACTAAGTTGCAAAAAGTCTAATGTAAATCTTTTTACATTTAGGCATTGTAACACCAAATTTCAACCAGCCTAGTACTGGATGTTGAGAATTACATGGCACCAATTGTTTTAGTTTATATCATGCACTGACCATTCTGTAAAAACCTACTTTAGAAGAATGACTTGAATGACTCCTTGAACTATAGATTATTCCCATCTTAACCTACAGGGGGCGCCTTTCTGCCAGTCATTTTTAGGTAATATGCGTTTTGTAACAGTGACAAACACACTACAAGGACAAATGACTGTTTCTTTCTCAATTAACTGGTTTGATGAATAGATTCTTTTGTTGCTTTTGAATTTTTTATACATTTAATTCGGCGCACTCTCCACTTAATGTTCAAAATACAGGGCAAACTACTGAAATATTACTCAAAACGTGCTACAACAAGCTAAACACCATGCAAAAACAGGCATAGCTTAAACATACAGATACATCACCGCTTTCTATACAAATTGTGCTGTAAAAACCTTCATAATATTACCTGCCAAGTCGTAAAACTTCTCGGTCTTGCACGCTGCTGCGATGGCCCATCCTGCCCACTGCAGACCCACGTCTGTCAGGGCACATTTGATCAGCACACTGCCCATCACCAGGCTCTGCACACCGGACACAAGCTCCGGGGTCAAATAATGTGACATAAACACGGATCAACTAACCAAAGCAAAGTTCACCCCCGACATGCAAGTAGGCGTGGCTGAAAGCGGGGCATGCTGGGAGTTGTAGTAAAGAGGATTAGTGTTTGTTTACAACCTGCACTGCAAAAAAAGAATGATTGCGTGATATAATTTCACAATACAATTAATTTAATCTTTTTTTTTTCTTTTTTCTTTTTTTTTTTTTTTTACTGAAAACTGTATTTAGTGACTTTATATAAAGTGACACAGTACTACGACGGAGTATAAGGGTCACTTAAATAAAAAAGAAAATATGCGGGCGCTACGAGAATAAAGTCGTAGCATTTCGACATTAAAGTCGTAATTTTACGAGAATAAAGTCGAAGCCAGAAAAAGTCGTAATATTACGAGAAAAAAGTCGTAATATTACGAGAAAAAAAGTCATATTATTACAAGAATAAAGTTGTATTTTTACGAGAATATAGACTGCTGTGTGTGAATGAGTGACCAATGCGTTATGTGTTATGGAGAATTTGGAGCATTTTGTTCAGATAAACTTTCAACTGGGGTTTACACACGATGAAATACTGTGTCTTTTAGCCCACCATCACCACACTGTCATCAGTATAAGTACTTTGAAGGGACACTGCAAGCATTTAAGTTTGTTTAGTCGAAGGAACCATACAAATTTGGAAGAAATTGCTATATCTGAACAAAATGCTCCAAATTCTTCCTAACGCACTGGTCACTCATTCACGCACAGCAGCCTATATTCTCATAAAAATACGACTTTATTCTCGTAATATTACGACTTTATTCTCGTAGTACTATGACTTTATTCTCGTAAAATTACGTCTTTAATGTCGAAATGCTACGACTTTATTCTCGTAGCGCCTGCATAATTTATTTTATTTAACTGACCCTTATACTCCGTCGTACAATAGGCTAAATATATCAAATATATCTTATTAAACAAGTTATAAATGATTTTACCATAGAAATCATCGTTTGCATTAATTTAATTTTTCAGTGGGGTCATTCAAGTGGTTATTTTGGGGGTCTCTCTGTTCCAACATTGATCAGATGAATTAATAATACTTATTTTAGTTACACTTATTTTGAATGAATGTAAGTTTGAAGGTCTCTAGATTATTGTTTCAAGGTAAGCTCTATCTAAATGTAGTCTATTCTTTTCTCTTCTGAGCAGAATTTTCTGCCAGTAGTGATAAGAGTGCTATAACTATGATTAAACTACAAAACTCAACTTGCAGATGGCATCTGGAAATTGAGTTTTTTACATATTCTTATTTCAAGCTGTTCTAACTATATTCCTTTTTGTTTTACAGTGATAGGGCAAAGACAGAAGCAAAGGCTCATTAATGACCTTTGCTTCTGTCTGCAGCAGACAGAGATAAAGAGTTGTTGACATGTTTGCTGTCTACAGTTGTTTTGTCAGGATTAATTCATTATTTAATTATGATGATATGTGTCATAATATAGGCCAGTGGCTCTAAAACTTTTCACACTAAGTATCACCAAAGAAAAGATTTGGCTTTCCAACTACCACCAGATCTAAATAAAGTTGCCTATGTAACATGAATATTCCAGGTCTAATCTAGGGCTAAACCAGGTTTAAAAGTGGATTACATCATTTCCAATGTAGTAAACAAGAAATTGTCAAAAGGAGAACAAAAAAGTGGATAGAATGAAATCTAAATTAGACAAACTTACATGCAGAGCTGTCCAAGTTCCACCTGAAGGAGCTGTACCACTGTTTGAAAGACACTGATCAGAATAATTACAAGGATATTTGAGACATGACGACTGATTTTATGACAGTCTATGCTAAGTTATCTTGCAGCCACAAAAATAATACTAATTTTGTTCATTAAATTCCATAATACTTAATCAAAGTCCCACTAGGCCTTATAATTACTTGTGTCTTTCTTTTCTTGCAGCATAAATAAAAATGGCTGAAAGTAACAGTCCAAAAGGTGGCTCCAGTGTCTTTGCCAGAAAGGTCCAGAGACAGCTGAGCAGAGGCAAAGAAAAGGTAGACCTATAATTGAATTTTTGATTGATTAAACTAGATTTTAATAAACATATGGCAGATTACAATGTTAACAATGGTTCATTACAGGTTCTTCAAAAGCTGGGTAAAGCAGTGGAATCCAAAGATGATGAATTTGAAAACTATCTTGCGAAATTTTATGACCAGCAGGTAAAGTCACAGTGCTACTATTATTATGATAAAACATGTGTGTTCTGTGTTAGTTGATGTTGCTTTATTGTTAGTATTATGGACTTTTATAGTATATGAAGTAAACATTTGAAGTATTGTTAAAAAATGTATACAGCATTATTTGTCTATTCTTAATGATTTGAAATATGACAATAATATTTTTGGTTAATAATAGATACAGAGAAATTAATTTGTTGTTATTTTGTGTTGAAAATTATATTTATTGTATCAAAATCAATATCAAGCCTTATGCTGTTTAGAAATTGAGTTAGTTGAGTAGAACATTTTAGGGCATTTTAGGACTATATTCTATATAAAAATACATTTATAATATTCTTGCATCTTTTTTTTTTTTTTTTTTTTTTTAAGTGATATTGAAATGTAATACCAAGAATTTACCAGTGTTAGATCCATATATTCTATCACTGAAATTCAAATTAATTTGCAGACTGATGGGAACCGCATTCACAAAGACTTGAGAGCCTACCTCAATGCTGTCAGAGGTATAAAATAAAACTATATTTCTGCCTTTTCTTTTGTTGACATCCAACTCTTATAATATTAACTTTTCTATTGTTTCGTCAGACATGCGTGAAGCATCAAGACGTCTCTCTCACTCCCTGTTTGATGTTTATGAACCGGATTGGGTCGGAGAGGAAGACCTAGGAGCTATTGTTGAGGTTAGAAATACACTTATACACGGCAAAAAATGCAACTAATTCAACTGGACGATGTTTTAAATGTAATAGTTCACTTCTATACACTGCAAGAGAGGAATATCTAGCATTAGATAAAATCACTTGGATTCAGAATCTTAATTTAAAGGTGCACTGTGCAACTTTTCTGGTAGTGCGTATGCCACCTGTCTTCATATGTTACTGTTTTGCTCAATGTTCCACAGTATGGCTCATATTTATCTTGTGTGTATTAAATTACAGGTGTTTTTATTACTCTGAAATACCTTTAAAAACATGCACTCTCACAGTGAGCTGGGCTGCCTCTGGCATGTAACTTGGCCTAATTGTGTCTCTGTGGAGACAGCAAAGTGTCATGCCATACAGTGGAACATTCAAAGCAAAGCAATAACTATCTCCCTGGAAACAAGTAGGTAGCTTACCCTGTAGCATATTTTTGCTTATGATATTGTTTCATGATATGTCTAAACCAGACATGGGCAAACTACGGCCCGGGGGCCACACACGGCCCTTTGGGCCCCACCCTCCGAAGGTGACCAAATTATATTAAAATAGGTAAAGGTAAACCTTGTTCAAAGTTTTTCCACTGTGTTTTTTAACTGAAATTTAATAAATGAATTATTCATTTAATTAATACATTTGGAAAACAATTTGTACAATGAGCCTTGCATATTCATGCTTTGCTACATGTTACAGGCCAAATCTCTAATGTAATATGTATATATATGTGTCCTGGCTCAGCCCCTCTGGCAGATTTTAGAAGACATTGTGGCTTGTGTGTCAAAAAGTTTGCCCACCCCTAATCTAAACAGTCTCTGGATATTTTGGCTTAAAATAAGTAAATGCAAATCTGGCAAATACTCTATCTTGAAATAATAACCAATGAATTAAAACAATCAAATTAGATATTTTGAACAGTTAAAAACTACTCTACTGTTATTCTACCATTTTTTCCTATTTCAGCCACTTTTTGCAGTGTAAAACATTTTCTTTAGTATAAACTTTAAAAGTGATATCCCACTCTATTATCAGGGGACTAAAGTCTTCAGTTTTTCTCACTTTCTTTATACATAATTAATGTTAAATTTATACTTTTCTGTTTAATCAGGGGGAGGACCTGCTGTGGAATGACTTCGAGGTGAAACTGTTAGATCAGGCCATTCGCACCATGGAGTCCTACGTGAGCCAGTTCCCAGACGTCAGGGTAAGAAGATCTAATGTAAACACACACTTAGAGACAGCGGCTTTCAGCAAACACTCAATATCCAATATGGAGGCTACACAGTTTCTTTTTCTTCTGCAGGAGAAAATTGCCAAGAGGGGCAGAAAACTGGTGGATTATGATTCGGCGCGACACCACCTGGAGGCTCTGCAGAGCGCAAAGAAGAAGGATGATGTCAAGATCAGCAAGGTCAAACAGTAGAGACCTATATATGTATATACAAACTTATGTACAATATGTGCAATAACCAGTATGTACACAAAACTGATGCAGCAGGTCCCCAGCGCCAAAAATATAAGATTCCTTGTATAAGATATACATTACATATACACATACACATATACATTACATATACATTGAAAAGTGCATAGGAACATTTTTTTGGATCATGTAATGGTTTTATATTTTACATTTTGGACTGATGACCACTGCAAAGGTTATATCGCCTCGCCTTCAGTTTCACTCTTATAATCGAGTGAAACTGAAGGCGAGGGAACAAGGGTACAGTGAAAACATTGAGGTCCTAGTTTGTGAGGTAAGGGAGTGTATTTTGTTTTGAGCCCTCTCAAATTAAGTACCAGCACTGGTGATGTTCCAGCAGCCCTCTCATTATAGGGGCAGATGAGACTTAGTTTGAACGCCTTTGTGCATTTGAGGTCATATGCCAAACATCACAGTATGAAAGCAGAGCACATGTGCAAAAGAGTCTGAGTTTTGGCATTACTGAATACTATAATAGTATAGTACTATAATTACTCTACTAATTTATATTTAAAAAATGAAAAGCAGTTGATTTTAATTGGCTTTGAAAAAAGAAAAGAAAAAACAAAACGTAGTATTAGTAGTAAATAGTAGTAGTATTAGTAATTAAATAAGATTGTCTTGTCCACTGCAGGCAGAGGAGGAGATGAATGTAGCAAAAGCTGTGTATGAAGGCATTAACAATGAGCTCAAAGAGGAACTACCCACACTTCATGATAAGTAATTATTTTTCCATTTACGTAAAAAGTACATTTTGTATAATGCTATGCATGTATTTATTACTAAACATACATTTGCATATCCTTGGGTGTGAAGTCGTATTGGATGCTACGTGGCAGTCTTCTTAGCTGTCTCCAATTTACGGGACACGTTCTACAAAGAAGTTAGCTCGGTATGTGCAGGAAGTAAATGAGTGGCCATGTATTTGTTTAACTTTGTTTGTAACTGAATCTATATCTGCTCTTAGCTAAACCGAGATCTCCACAATGTGATAGGCGAACTGCAGGCCCAACATCCAGAAAAGCAGTTCTCTGTGAAGGGGATTCAAAGGTTAGAGTTATTATCATAGGATTACTTAGGATTTGGGAAGTCAAAATGTATTGATTTTAAAATAAATCAGGATTATGTGTCACAATACACTAATGAAATGTGGAAGGAAGAGAGAAGTTTGAAGATTTTTAAAGCAACAACTACTGACTTAAATATAACTTCTACAAAGATTTAATGTCCTTAGTCTTGTTTTGTAAAAAACAAAAACAAAAAAAACATTGTAACCTGAAGATTAAACCCCTACAAGCATAGTCTGAAATTCTTGTTAAATTTAGGAGTTTATATTCCAGTTGTAATGTACACTACTGAATATTGATTTAATTATTTATTTTTTTTGTTTAAATCATAATCGAAATATGTGAATGTTGATTTAAGATTACCTCTCTGTTTCAGGTACGGCTCGTTGAGACGCACTCTGCTCTCTCCAAGAGCGTGGAAAGCCAGTTTCTCTGAGTTCCACAGAAGCTATAATCCCAAACCGACAAGGTTCAGCTTCAAGTCTCCAGAAAAACCCAAACATGGAACTTTGTCTCGGGAAAGCAGCAGCACCGCAGTCTCTCCACAGCCCATCATCCCAGAGCAACCCAACCCTGAGCCTGCAGACCTGGATAGTACTACAGGTGGGTATTATAATAAAAATAATAATAAATATAGCTGCAAGTGGCAATGATCTGCCTTCGCCTGCTGCCACCCAGAGCATTCTATTTCGTCCTTTTTTTTTAGGCAAAACAAAATATCTGTTTCCACAGGAACAACATATTATATGTTTTTTGAAGTCCCTGTCGGGTCCACACATCGACTCCCACTGATTTCCATTCATTTTAGCAGCTGTAAATATGACCCATGCATGGGTGCTTGGAAACTGCTTTTAATGCTGGAGACAGAGAGGAAGAAGTTGAGCATTGCGGCTCGGGCCTAATAATGCATCAGATTTTTACAGCAACTTGTGGACACTCAAAGATGCTTTACAGTGCATTATACATTCACTCTACAATTGGTGGTAAGTTACTATTGTAGCCACAGCTACAAGAGTATAGTGACACAACGACAGTTTTTGCCACTGGCGCCCCACTGTTGGGTGCTCAGCGCTCTCCCATCCAGGTACTAACCAAGCATGGCCTTGTTTGGCTTCTGAGGTCTGACGAGGTCTGACGAGGTCTGACTTTCACACACCAGTACAGTCATCATCTGATACCTTCTTTGAAAAAAATCAGAAAACAGTTACTCTGGACTTAAGTACATATGGTTACTTATAATTGCACTGACTTAACTAACTTAACTTTTTTGTTGGGATTATCTGTCACCATGCTTTGCCTAGAATGTTCCATAGTATGGCATTAAACTGTTCATATTATAGGGGTAAAAAGTGCCTTGAAAGACACTTGAGCGAGGTCATTTTTCCACGGAGTTCACCTGTAACTTGGCCTGGTGGGATCACCTGTCTGACTCCATGCAGATGAATAAGTTTAATGCCACAATGTGGAACATTTCAGGCAAATCACTAACATCTCCATGAAGTGGGTGGTGGACCCTCTACCAGAAAGGTTACATAGTACACCTTTAAGTAGAATTATTCTGAAGTAAGTCTCTTACCTTTTCTGAACTCAGGGAGCAACGGGGAGATCGACAGTTCACAATCACAAGAGGCAGCTGCATCTTCACCTGAAAAGAGCAGCCCAGTGGAGGACAACCCTGAAGTGAAAGAGGAGGAGCCATCTGGATCTGAAAAGAAACAAGAGGATGAGGAAAAGGTCTGAACAAAATGTTTGTTTTTTTCAATTTATATTTGCAATAATATTGACAAAAACAAATCAGCCAGTAATGCTTGAGATGTTCTCCCAGTAACAATATTTATTTGATTCTGGTTCAATTGGGAAACTCCACATGGAAATCACGGCAATGAAAGGAGAAAAAGTACTTGATGTCATGACTTTGTCAGCCAGACTTTTTTTTTTTTTTTCTAATTGGTTTGGTCCTAGTTGAAATCTGATTTAGTCTATGCTGATATATGCCTATTGCACAAAAATACTGCACACTGCAAATTTTACCTTATGTCTTGGTTTAAAAGAGCTTTGCACCTTTTTGACAATTTTCTTATTATAGAAGATATACAATCCAGTTTTCATATTATCTTTTATGAAATATATCACCAACCTCTAGTTCACTATATCCTCCACCTCTATAAGGCTCCTGGGAGTGAGAGCAGCTCTGAAGTGGACCAGTCGTGTGATTCAGTGAGTCTGGAGCAGCAGCTTTCAGCCGCAGATCACAGCCCACTGCACATTGATGAAGAGGAGGAGGAGAAGGAGGGGGAGAGGGCCCTGGATACTTCAAAAACCAATGGACTGGAGAACGAAGAGGTCCCAGTCAAAAACACACCTCACAAGGTACACAGGTAATTATATCTTGCATAGGTCTTCTTTATTTTGCTTTTGGCAGTTATTTATCTGGGACAATGCACATAAAAACACTGACCTAAACAAAAGAAGTAATATGTTTGTGCCAGGTTATAGCTAAATTGCTCATACACTATTTATATATATATACACAATTCATACTGCTGCATAAATGCATTCTTACAAGACATATAAATGTGTTCGGTTAGAAGTGATTGTTTGGTCAGGCAGTCATAAATCTTCTCTTTGCTCATCCTCTATAGACCAGTGTACAAAAATAACAGAATATTAATGGTGCACTATGTAATTTTTCTGGTGGAGGGCCCACCGCCTGATTGTCTCCATGGAGATAAAGCATGTTTTGCCAGGTTACAGGTCAGATCTATAGAGAGATGAAACCTCACACAGCATACAGGTTTATATGTTTTTCAAGGTATTTTTGAGCAATAAAAAACACTCAAATAAATGCAATATAAATAAGTTCCATGCCGAATAGAACGTGATGTTTTTCAGTCTATGTTCCAAATTATGATCCAACTCCAATTCAAATTATGTTTATTTATAGAGCACATTTAAAACAGCCAAATCAAACCAACTATAACACAATGATGGTACTCCACTCAGCTGGAAAAATGATCTGTTGATGGTTTTTGCTCTAATTATTTCCTTGATATTGTTGTCTCATCTCCAGGGTTCTGCAGTAGATCAGCCTGGTTCAAAAAGCACAACAGTGTGATATATCCACCTGCAGGTTTGTTTATTATTTCACATTCATAACATAAGTCACTTTTGTCCACTTGTTTGACTAGCCTGTGTTTGCTCTGTGTGTAGATTTGACCGAGGAGGAAGTACTGACACCACCAGCTGCAGCCCAAACAAACCCAGTCAAGTGTCCCGAAACAGGCTGAAAAAATATAGTTTTTGTACATTTTCTTTAGATATAGATGCATTTTATATGTTTAAGTTTTAAAATTATATCAAATCACGCAATAGCTGGAGAAGTCTACCTTTTTTGTATTGTTTAATTTATTTTAATTTAAATGCAAAGTATTTTTGTGTGTAACTGTATGTATGTTATCATGTACATCTCTACGTCTCTAGGGAGCAAACAATTGTGTCTGTAATCTAATCAGCAGTCTTGCATTTGCCTGAACTCTTACCTGATTAAAGAATCTATTTTAACTATTATCTTTAAATAGACTGTAGTGTTTGGTTTTGTTTTTTGATGACCACGTCTTCATAACAACACAGACAACTGATAACAAAAAAGTGGTGATGGGATGTCGCTCAGAAACGATCTTTGAAGAGGCACGAGGAGGAAAAGGGCGGGGCGGAAATCCAAAGCGTGACGTATGACGCAGGACGCACGACGCACGAACCCAAAGGCAAAAAGCCAACTAACTTCTCATTTAGTTTCTCACGAGTTTACTTCCAGTTTCCCGGCGTCTCATACCAAGTTTAGCATCACTGTTTAAGTTTTCTCTCGCTGTAAAAGTGATCGACAAAGTGTACGATTATTTTGTAGCAAGTTTGTAAAATCTGTCCAATTTGAGTTCACCCAGGTAAGTACTTTTTGCCTCTAACAGCTGCATGGCGCTCCCTCTGACTCTTTAGTTTAGTTGTGTGGTCTTTTTCTTGTAAGAACAGTCCAAATAAATTGTGTCATTTTAACATAATACAACACAAATGGTAGACTATTAGGTAGAAGTTGACATTTGATCAAAAAGTTACATGTGCCATGCTAACAAAGTGGAATTTTCTGAAACAAAGCGAGTGCATCTGATCAGCCAGTAAACAATGGTGACAAAGGAAGCAGGATACACCTCAGGGCTTTTCGTGTTACTCAAAACCTCGTGGTAAAATTTGAGCGTACAGTTTTGCTTTTTATTCGTAGGTGAGGCCAACTGAGAAGCAACAATGAATGGTAAGAACATGTTTGAGTCTTTGAGTTACTGAAATGTGTGTGACTATGCTGCAATGTGTATTTGCGGCTTATTGTCTGCATCTGATGGATTAAAAAAAATAAAAATAAATTGCGGTAGTGTAGTGCAAAGTGTAGTGCAAAGTACCCAAGTTTAGTCCCCAAGTTTAGTCCCCAAGTTTAGTCCCCAAGTTTAGTCCCCAAGTTTAGTCCCCAAGTTTAGTCCCCAAGTTTAGTCCCCAAGTTTAGTCCCCAAGTTTAGTCCCCAAGTTTAGTCCCCAAGTTTAGTCCCCAAGTTTAGTCCCCAAGTTTAGTCCCCAAGTTTAGTCCCCAAGTTTAGTCCCCAAGTTTAGTCCCCAAGTTTAGTCCCCAAGTTTAGTCCCCAAGTTTAGTCCCCAAGTTTAGTCCCCAAGTTTAGTCCCCAAGTTTAGTCCCCAAGTTTAGTCCCCAAGTTTAGTCCCCAAGTTTAGTCCCCAAGTTTAGTCCCCAAGTTTAGTCCCCAAGTTTAGTCCCCAAGTTTAGTCCCCAAGGTTTTGTCCCCAATGTTTTGTCCCCAATGTTTTGTCCAATGTTTCGTCCCCAAGTTTAGTCCAATGTTTCGTCCCCAAGTTTAGTCCAATGTTTCGTCCCCAAGTTTAGTCCAATGTTTCGTCCCCAAGTTTAGTCCAATGTTTCGTCCCCAAGTTTAGTCCAATGTTTCGTCCCCAAGTTTAGTCCAATGTTTCGTCCCCAAGTTTAGTCCAATGTTTCGTCCCCAAGTAGTCGTTTAGTCCAATGTTTAGTCCCCAAGTTTAGTCCAATGTTTAGTCCAATGTTTAGTCCCCAAGTAGTCGTTTAGTCCAATGTTTAGTCCCCAAGTAGTCGTTTAGTCCAATGTTTAGTCCCCAAGTAGTCGTTTAGTCCAATGTTTAGTCCCCAAGTAGTCGTTTAGTCCAATGTTTAGTCCCCAAGTAGTCGTTTAGTCCAATGTTTAGTCCCCAAGTAGTCGTTTAGTCCAATGTTTAGTCCAATGTTTAGTCCAATGTTTAGTCCCCAAGTAGTCGTTTAGTCCAATGTTTAGCCCAAAGTTTAGTCCCCAAGTAGTCGTTTAGTCCAATGTTTAGTCCCCAAGTAGTCGTTTAGTCCAATGTTTAGTCCCCAAGTAGTCGTTTAGTCCAATGTTTAGTCCCCAAGTAGTCGTTTAGTCCAATGTTTAGTCCCCAAGTAGTCGTTTAGTCCAATGTTTAGTCCAATGTTTAGTCCAATGTTTAGTCCCCAAGTAGTCGTTTAGTCCAATGTTTAGCCCAAAGTTTAGTCCCCAAGTAGTCGTTTAGTCCAATGTTTAGTCCCCAAGTAGTCGTTTAGTCCAATGTTTAGTCCCCAAGTAGTCGTTTAGTCCAATGTTTAGTCCCCAAGTAGTCGTTTAGTCCAATGTTTAGTCGCCAAGTAGTCGTTTAGTCCAATGTTTAGTCCCCAAGTAGTCGTTTAGTCCCCAAGTAGTCGTTTAGTCCAATGTTTAGTCCCCAAGTAGTCGTTTAGTCCAATGTTTAGTCCCCAAGTAGTCGTTTAGTCCAATGTTTAGTCCCCAAGTAGTCGTTCAGTCCAATGTTTAGTCCCCAAGTAGTCGTTTAGTCCAATGTTTAGTCCAATGTTTAGTCCCCAAGTAGTCGTTTAGTCCAATGTTTAGCCCAAAGTTTAGTCCCCAAGTAGTCGTTTAGTCCAATGTTTAGTCCCCAAGTAGTCGTTTAGTCCAATGTTTAGTCCAAAGTTTAGTCCCCAAGTAGTCGTTTAGTCCAAAGTTTAGTCCCCAAGTAGTCGTTTAGTCCCCAAGTAGTCGTTTAGTCCCCAAGTAGTCGTTTAGTCCCCAAGTAGTCGTTTAGTCCCCAAGTAGTCGTTTAGTCCCCAAGTAGTCGTTTAGTCCCCAAGTAGTCGTTTAGTCCCCAAGTAGTCGTTTAGTCCCCAAGTAGTAGTTTAGTCCAAAGTTTAGTCCCCAAGTAGTAGTTTAGTCCAAAGTTTAGTCCCCAAGTAGTAGTTTAGTCCACAAGTAGTAGTTTAGACCGTCTTTGGTTCTGGTTCAGTTTTGGTTCCACCCTATAAGTCCTTATGTAGTCCTGGTTTAGATCTAGTTCCTTTTTTACATTTTAGTTCCAGTTTAGGCATGATTTAGAGTTGGTTTGGTTTAGATGGTACTTATTGAAAAAATATTTGTAAATCATGTCATAGCATCTTTACCACAAGTAGCCATATAAAGTCCAATAGGTACTACACACTACTTTCTCCTTTTGAACTAATGGGTACCACATGGATGAGAATTTAATAATGACCTGACAGGTTTTATTTAGATGTGAAATCTTAATAATCAGATTAAAGTGTCCCAAATTCCTAAATGTTTGCCCTTTGCACCAGGAACAGGGCAGTTTAATGTGCTCTCAGTCACTTGTAGAGGAGACACTGCCAGACATTTTAAACACACTTTTGTTTCTGAAGTTACAGATATGGCCATTTCAACAACAGAGGCGATGACAAACACAGTGACAGAAGGCAAGTGCCAAAATTTTACAGTTTTTATTATATACTTTTTATTAGACTAGTGTCGAACATCAATATTAATCACATTCTTACCAAAATCCCAGTTTCTATGGTCGAAATGGGCAAATCTAAAAGGCTGCAATATTGATATGTTTTTTGGCGCTGCATGATTTGGGGATAAAATCAAAATTTTTCTGTCTTGTAATTTTGATTAAATTTGCAATTTATGTTTAAAATGTAGGATTTTGTTCAGAGTGTACAGTGAACACAACTCCAGGAGCATCAACATTTGAAAGAAGACTTAAATCGGAACTGATAAACTAACACAAGAATCCCATGCATTGCAGAGCATATTTGTAGAGGTCCAAAGTACTTATACATACAAGATTGTATGTATTTGAATGCAGCTAACATTCTATCATAAAAAAATCATTTTTACCTTTGTGATTTGATAACTGTTCCTCAAATTGTGATTTTGATACAATTGTGATACATTGGGCAAACAACAAATCATCCTGTCACCGTGGAGTCTTCTTATGTATAAAACCTGCTAATCCTGTAGTTTAGACCTTTTCCAAACATGTTCTGAGATGCATGGTATTCTTGTATTTTATCATTTTGTAGTTTATCAGTTCATATTCGACTCTTTTTTCAAATGTTCATGCTCCTGAATGTGCTTAAAATGTGCACCTGAATTTAAACTACTACCATTTTTCCATTTTGTATTGCATTATATTGTTTTTGTATGCATGCATGCTTTTTCCTACCATTTTTTTTTTAATATTAGATAATGTTTTAAAAATTAATTTCCTGTAAGATTAATAAAGAACTTTGTTTTCCCTCTCATATTTTTCTGTGCCCCTAAAGGAGTTACAAAAGCTTTAACAACGCTCTACACAGAAGCCAACACTAAAAATAACTTGGGTAATATTTTATATATATATATACGGTATATATAATATCCAATGTATTATTTATAACTAACTTTACTTTTTTTATCATCAGTGATAACAACAGCGTCCCCACCAAATACAGACACAATTATTGCAGGTAAATTTTATTTCATGCTTGTCATATAATTGTTCTAAATGATGGTCACAAGTGTGTGCAGAAAACTCAAACACATATACTGAAGGCAAACATTTGCAGATACTACAGTTGTGTCTGTGTTAGGGTTGTCAAAAGTATTGAAAGTCTGATTAATACAAAAAAATTAATACAAAAACTAATATAAAAATTAGATGCTCATGCAGGTTTTGATACCAAAAAAACCTACCTGGACGACTGAGGGATTACACAGATATAAGACCACGTGGTAATATAAAAGAAAGTACTTTTATTTAATGTTAAAAATCACATTCTGTTGTGTAAAGAAAGAGGTATTGAGTCTGTTCTTTAGTATCAAAATTGAGTTTGAAATTTTAGTATCATGACAATACTTGTCTTTGGGCAAGACACTTTACCCACTGCGTCTGTGGTGTGTGAGTGATCAGTAATGGGCAGATTAGTAGCCACATCTCTGGCTGCAACAACTTTGGAATAGGGATGTCAAAATTATTGACAATATATAATCATCAGAACTAAAAAATAATTGGAAAAGCTAAAAGTTAAGTATTCTTTTATCATGTTGTTTAACTCTTGTTATTAACTTTATCATTCAGAAAATTCGATTTTTATAGAGCTATTCACATAATTGATGATCTTATTAAACAATGCAGATGAAAGAAAATAAAGTATTGCACGGTGGCTTTGTTGTCAATTATCGTGAATAATGGCCAAATTATGATGTTTCTTCTTACAATAATCTCGACACTAAAATGTAATCCCTGCTTCGAGTGTTTAAAAAAGCCAGATGTATTAAATCATTTACATCCAGAACCGCTAGTAAATTTAACAATGTTCAAGCTAGATTTTGTTGCTTTTCTTCTGTGAACTTTTTTTAACCAATGTGTTTTTCCACAGTGGTCATTTTCGTGATCTTGCTGACCGTAGCAGTTGTGGGCTTTGTGCTTTATCGATATCTCTGCCACAACAAAGGAGCCTACAGGACGACTGGCGAGCTCGCTCCGGGTGAAGACCTCGAAGAAGACCACCACAGTCACAAAGAAAATGAGAAAAAGGAGTACTTCATATGAGCGCAAGAGTTTAGTTACTTTTTGGTATTTTATTTGATGGAAGGATGCCACTTTTTACATGTGAGGTTTGTGTTTTTTTTTAAAAGAACTTGTTTTGAGGCATACTTGAAAGTCCAGTATGATGTAATGCTATAGGATCTTGTTGAATGTTAAGCATGTGAAGCATATGGAAAACATGTTGACAATGGTGTAAAGAAAAATGTATTTGAACCAGTTACAATTTAACTTGCTGTATAAATGAAGATTCACACTTCTGAGCAGTTTAGATTTTGTTTTTATGAATTTGTTACAGAAAATGATTGTTTCGGATGGTGTATTTTCTCTTTTGGTTTGATTTAAATTGAAAAGTTTAGTAACAATTTCCATATTTTATATTTCATGTGGGAGTCAGTAAACTTTTGTACAATGTAACTTCATATTTGTCTGTTTTTATCATTACAAAACCTTTGGAAAAAAAACAAAACAAACGTCAAAACAAAACACTCTTTTCCTCACCTCTTCTTTTGCAACTTTTTTGAGTAGATGAGCTCTTTTTCAGACCTGTTGAGTCCTGGTTTAGTCCTTGTGCAGACACGGTTTGGTTAGACCTGGTTTAGTCCTGTTTATGCCAAAACTGAAATGCCCTGAATCGCTATTTCACAATGATTCCAAATTGGTTAGATAATAATAAAAAAGAAAATAGTTTAGGTAAAGTAGATTATGTTATGTTATTTGGTGCAAAAACTTACATAGTACCAAATACAAGATTACAAGATATTTAATTTTGAAATTGTCCAACTCTGCATCTAATGTCAATGTATGCTTTAACATATGTTGGCTGTTACTATGACCGTGTCCCAAGATTGTTTACTTTTTTAATCAACATGCACATCATAGAAATAACATAACCAAAATGGGTGAAATAATATTGTAAAAACAAAAATGAGTCATTCTATTGCTTACACCTGCAATATGAATTAATGTTTAAGATGTTTAATTACCATATCAAAATGTATATGAACAGCTGAAAATGGGCCTCTACAGTCTACACATCAACATGGTTCTATACAATGGAAAAAAACAGCAATGAAAATACAACATGTCTAATTTTTTCAAAATAACCTTTATTCTAAACCAAACCATTTTAAATTTTAAGTTTAGTATAAAAAGTTAAGTGCACCTACGCTCTTTTCCATCAAAACTCAAGTGACACTCTCCTCCTTTTTGTAATCTTAAAAGATAAAATGAGTACCAAAGAACATTACATCACTTCAGTACATGTGTGTTTTTTGTTTGTTTTTTTTTTACAAAATGTTGTAAAAAGAATCCCTGAACTATAAATGTTCATTCTCCTTCAAGAGTTTTCCATTTGCTGTGGTTGGCATAGCATCTACTGGTCAGCTGTAATTTACAGTACTTTATATTGCTAGAAAAAAAAATGCACTATTATGCAGCAATACAAGTTAAAATGTGATGAAATTAATATTTTTAAAAGCAGTGGCCAGTTTTTGAGTGTCTATTCTGGTAATGTCACATATGTATAAAATTATGAAATAAAAAACACCAAACTCAGTACTGACACCTAGAGCAAAAAGGAAAATTTACAGTTTAATTAGGCTATGTGAATTTTGAATATTAATAAAGTACAAGTACAGATATAATTAATGATTGTACCTAGATAATTTGATTTGTTGCAAGATAGTTTTTGTAATTTTCAGACAAATTTTGCCAATCGTGTAAGAAAATTGCACTGAAAGCCCCCGCCAAAAAACGATGGTTGAAAAGTGTGACAAATATCTTGAAAGGTTTCTTTTTTTTTTTAAATCTAGACTTAAAACCAGCAAACATCTCAAACCAAGATAGATAAAGTGAATGCAAGTCATATTAACTCCTATAAATATCCAAATGTTGCACTTTAAGATAATTATTTTGATTTTACACCAATTGTTTGTACAGGCCACAGCTTTTAAAACTTAATGTAATGTCGGATACCCAGTTACATGTAATTAACACTACATGAAATCTAAATGTATGTGTATTAACAAAAAATAACTTTGCAAATGGCATTCCTACTTCTGGCACACATTTAAATTGGCTAAACAGCACAATATGGAAAGTTGTTGCTTTGAGTATTAGCAGCACAAAACAGTTACCTGTGAAATAAAAGATTCAGTGCAAGTTCACTAAACTAAGCACAACATTATAACGAAGGCTCGATACACAAGTGTTACATATAAAAAGTAATGGAAAAATAAGAAAAAGCTCGTCTCTCCCCTTCTTGTTTTTGTGATGCATGATAAGAATAGTTGAAAGTGAATTAGCATCGGGAATGTCAGGAGAAAATGATTGTACAACTGTGTTTAGCAGTGTTATAATGTACGAAGCAAGGAACTCCAAAAGAGAATAAAACTACATAAAAAGCTCTTTTATGGCAATTAGCAGTAATAAAGTTGGTCTAAAAAAACATTGTATGAGTCTAGTGGAGCTCAACAAATTGTAAATGTTTTTTGAAGTGTGCAGGGAAACTGAAGGAATTGTATTTTATTTCACTGGCCACTGTTGAGCTTCTTTTGATTGTGATAACAACATCTACTTTGCATCATAAGGTACACTGTATATTTTATGGTGAACGGTCTGAAACCTCCTCGTCTCCATGGATACTTAAACTTATTTATCGTCATAGAGACAAGCAGATGACACCACCAGGCTCCATCAGTCGCCTCTCCACAGGTCAGATCTGTGGAGAGGCGACCACCTCACTGTAAAAATGAATGATTTTCAAGGTATTTTTGAGCTACATGTAATTGAATAAATGCTAACAAAAAAGATAAATCGCTAAAATACCATACTCTGGAACATTAGAGGCAAAGCAAAATCTTTTCCATGGAGACAAGCAGGTGGCAGAAATGTTACACAGTGCACCTTTAAAATGACTTGAATCAGAATTGTAATCATATTTTTGAGTCGCTTTGACTATGGTATATTTACTTATACTGAACTTGAATTATTTGACTTGCTTCATAACATTCCAGACAAGTCTTTAAACTTTTATTATTCTGGTAAAAACACACTTGTTGACAACCTCTAAACTTCAGTAAATAAAATTCCAAATAGTTAAAATCTCTTGAAGATTAACATTCTGAATTCAAGTCATCTTACATCATGAATTAAGTCCTTTTTGTAGTGTGTTGTCTTTGGTACAAATAAAAATTCACCAACTACACTCACAAGATTATGGAAAGTGAGACATAAGTGCAACAAAGTAAAGTTACCTGACATTAAATACAAGCTAATTACAAAAATACTAAAAATAAATAAGTATTACAACTGGATTTGGAATTTCCAGTTTATCTAGAAAAAAAAAAAAAAAAAAAACATTATATGAAAAAATTAAAATAAACTCTGGGTATCCGACTATCAAATAGAAAGATGAAAAGCAATAATGTTAAACCAACCACTCCAATATATTCAACAAACTAGTTAGATTTAGCAACGTGTCTTTCCTAAAGCTAATTTGCTTAGATTAGGGTTGTCCCCGGTGCTCTTTGGCACTAGAATACATTAATTTAAATTGCCCATCAAGGTACAGTAGACCACTATGGATATTGCACGAATCTTTTCATTGAAGTTTGTTAATTAAAATGGAACTTGATAACAACATTTTTATTGTAATTAGGGTCTTGTACAAACATCATTGACACTTAAGGATGATACAGATTTTTAAAAATTCGATCTATACTTCCCATTAGTACTTACACTTACCACTTCACAGCTAGTATTGCACTAAACTAAAATTAGAAAAATTACAGTCATTTTCTAAGTGTGTATGTTTCATTTTGTAGATGCATTTAGACTGTATCATAAAGCAGCTAAGTACTAACACATGTAATGCTATTGGATATACAAACATTTTATCACATTTACAGAATGCAGGAGTTGCTTTTACTTCACACTGGTTTCTACAGGCCTTATTTCTGTTCTTTAGTGAAGTGGAGTACTGTACCTTTTACATGGGCTTATAGTACATTCCTTATGTGAACTCAGTGTTGTGGCATGAACAAGCAGCCTTAACCATAAACGATACAGGAAGAACTGGGGCGCTGGGACATGGGGCAGAGCTGCTGTTACCAGATGGTGTAACCTCCATTGGAGCCACCCAAGAAGAAGTTATTCTTGCGCTGCGTCATGACCATGTTAGCCCCTTGCATCGCAGCCAACTGTGCCGCATTGGGAGGGTGTCCGGGAGGTGGAGGCTAAAGGGACAAAAGCATAAACATTAGATTGAGTTTAGTATAGCACTGTTATTCAAATGAAGGTACGTACTGGGATAGAAGCACTGCTGCCTGCACCGAAACGCGCCCCCGCGTCATAGCCCCCCTCCACCATCACAGTGGAGCCAGGGGGGTACATTGCTCCTATTGGGTAATAAGCCATGGGCACATTCTGCCCCACATGCCCCACACCCATGGGCTGCTGCAGAGGCATGAACATCTGAGCTCCAGCGTATGGAGAGGACATGGGAGCCTGTCCAGGCACCTGCGGGGGAAGCACGTATCTGTGCTGGTATATCTGCAAACACAAGTTTAAATGTTAATTATAATATCTATGTTGTAACAATCATAAAGAATAATGCAATATTTACATCTGTATATGCAGGTGGAGCATCTGTGTAAGGAGGGGCCTGAGGAGACATTTGCATAGCAGGAGGGTAAGCAGGAGCAGTGCTCTGCTGAGGGTACACAGTCTGCTGTGGATAGGAACCTGTGAAGAACACACAAGAACAACATCAGGTCTCCAAAGACGCTCAGAAGATGAGTAACCTATGGCTCTGATACATGTAGGCCGATATTAGCATTTATGCTGCTGCATTTTATTATCCTCTTTCGGCTTAAACGGGGCAATGTCCAAGTGAGTCACACTAACTTTATCTCACCAAGTCACAATAGAAAGAACTGTGGCACACAATAGACGCGTAATGGAATATTCACAGAGCAGGTCGGTCTATCGTCACTTACCTTCACACATGTACATGTGAAACTGTCTCTTTTATCTGATTCTGTTTTTAAAAAAAGCATGCACACAGCCTATTACACCGAGGCCTTGTACATCTAATGTCCATAACCTGCCTATAACCATAATAAACGTGTTATTAAACTATTTCACATGAACAGGGGTAAATAAACTCGACAATCACAATCTGACTGAAATCATCCATCCTCAGTTTATGTTTGGGGTCATTTCACGTGATTTTCCACAGCGCCAGTGGTGTGCTGTTATGTAGCCATCTGTAGCCCGCTGTATTCTCTGTTCCGTCACAGGAATCTGCTCAAATCTCTGCACCAAAACAACAAAAACACGGATCGACTTCATGACCGCGGCTCAGACCGGGGCCTAATGATCAAATACCTTTGTTGTTCATCGTGTCGTGGTGGTTTTGGAGGAAATCTGCGTAAAAACTGGATTCTGCGTATGTTGTGCGGCCTCAGACGGTTCGACTGCTTTATGTCACGCACTTCCTTGTTTTCGTGTTTTTGTCAAAGCGGTGACGTAACTGCACGGAGCGAGCGAGCGCCCCCTGTAGGTCAAAATGAAGCAATGCAGACAGAGAGTGAATCAAGGTGAAAATGCATTTAACTCCTACATGACTAAGTTTAGTTTTTTTTGTGTTAATACAATGGTGCAAAAACATGGGCCAAAAAAACCCCAAAAACAAACAACAATTCATATGTATACCACATTTCTTTTACTAATAAAAAGCACTGCACAGAGTGAACACAATACCAAGAAACACACTGCATAAAACAAAAATCAAGATTGTATTGTATTGTGTTGGGTGTAGGTCTACTTCTTCTTCAGTCCACTTATGAGACAGCAGGCTACAACTAAAAGTGTGTACTGCACAGCCATTTACACCTCTGTCCCTTTTCCCTTTTTCTTAAAGAATGTCCCACTTTTTATTGATACTACATGAATTATTAAAAGTGAGATTTACATACATAATAGTATATTTCTTCTCACAAACAAATCAGGACCATTTGAGTGTACTGTGATTCAGGATTGCAATATGTACCTATTACTATTTCAATCTCTTAGTGTGTGAGGATTGAAAAAAATAAATAAAAATCATCAGGCGTTATTGCAGATATTATCTGAGATTACCTTTCCCGGTATGTCCATCGTGTCCCTCTTTTTCTACAAATTGAAGTGGTTACCCTGACTACAATTATGTTTTGATCTGATATGGCAGTGGAAAACCTTCAGCCCACATCAGACAACTTACAACACTAACAGCCTATATTTAAATTATTGTATTTATTGACCTTGTTTAATGCAAACATCAGGGGATCATCTAAAGTCCACACAGAAATACAGAAATAGGAATACAGATTTTCAAATTGATGCTTAAATTACATGTATCAGATAGCTACAGACTGAGATGTGTGTCATAAGTTGTTTGATGTAGGCTGGAGTATTAAATCCATATCAGATTTGGATCAAAACTATATCTTACATGTCTATGCTGTCTAATAAGTGGACTGGTGGAGCCAACCTATGCACCCAATACACTTCCTTGTGATTTCTCCTAATAAGATACAGTTTTTGATTTAGATTATATGGTCTAAACTGACAATAAGTAGACTTCTGTGTGTTCCTTATAGAGATCACAATATAGGCCTAATTAAACACTCAGATAGCCCTACATAGAAAGTAATGCTGCAACTTGTTTTGTTCTGTCTTTGAAATAAATAAATAAATAGACTGTGAATGTTAATAAGCCCACAGAACTTGGCTCTTGCTCTGTGATACTCTGAACAAAGGACCGCACATTTAACCTATTAGTTGAGCGCTCCGTGGAGGCGCGCAGTGTGCAGCTCGTGCAGCTCGTGTCTGTGCTGCTGCCCCTTTAAGGGAACCATGGCACCTCTCAAGTCGAGGCAGACATTTTTCAATGCAAGATTTTTTCTTGCATAAATTATGCTCATGACGTAGTGCAAAAGGCCAATTTCGAGGCAATTTTGCCCAACTTTTCTGCACAAATGGAACATTATGCGTCACCTTTAGGTTTTTGCGCGGTCAGAAGAGTTTGAGAAAGGACGTCGTCATTAAATATTTAGACAGAGGAGCTGCTAACGCTGCAAAGCTCCTTATCAATGCAAATAGGTCTTTTGTGTGCAGTCACAGCGCCTGTCTGGAAGCTGAGGTGAATTTTTAATTATGTGTGACTGAAACAAACTGTGACAGGAGCTGTCCAAAAGCGGCCGATGACAGCAGACGAGCGGCTGTAGCGCGGTAAGTTACATTTACCAACAAGAGTCTATTCTCGGCTGCAGGTCGCGTACAGCTCTGAAATGGCGAGGGGAATCAGTTTGGGTAATATGCAATGCTCGTAATTAGCATAATTTATATATTTATGATAAGAAGAAGGAAATCCATAATATTGGCGCTCTGTGCACTGGTCTGCACGTCTGCAGACACTCGGACGTGATGTCTCCGGCGTGTGTCCGAAAGTGGCCGAGGCGGCGACACTTTTATTGGGCATATGCGGGCTGGGGGTGGGGAGCCCGGACTGCTCAAGTTTTGACACATCCTTCCGTCTAAAGGGGCACTGCAGCAGAGGCATGTACTCTCAGTTTGATCATTTTAGGGACCAGTGCACTTCATTGAGCATATATTACATTCTGTCCTTACATCAGACTGAGGGTCCTGCAGCTGATGTAGGCCTTCTCCAAATGAGTGTGCCACTCTCTGCTTGAGTAGCCTACTTAGTGCGCCCAGACAAAGGTTGATAAGTGTAAGTCTACATTTGGAAAGTTGCTGTCACAGTTTTTATTTTGTCCTCATTGCGTTTGATTATGATTTGAGAAGAAATGAACCAAAATGTGATTACTGCCACAGTCATAGTAAATGATCAGACTCAAAGCTGCCCCTGTCAAAAAAAGAAAAAAAAGAAATAAAGATTCAGGGTCTGTAGTAACTCAGCCGATTGCCCACTAACCTGAAGGTTAGTGGTTCATTTGCTCACTGATATTGGATATTGTTGTGTCCTCGCACAAGGCACTTGACTCATCTTAGCACTGATTGTTAGTGATTGTGAGTAATCTCTTACTCTAGAACCCTTTTATAAACTTCAACTTGTGAAGTGCTGTTATTTATAATCTGAAGTTTGGGATGGGGAGCATGTTCCATCTTGTTACCTACAAATTAATCACTGGAAATGGCAAAGGATAAAAGTATATCCGGCTCAGGTGATGAATCAGTTTGCTTATTCACATCTGACACATGCCAATGTCAACCAAACAGAATGATTAACCAGTTGTGTCACAGATAATGTTGAGTATTGTTTTGGCAGAGAATTCATGGAAATCATCAAGTCATAACAGAGAACCATGGCCTCCCAGGACCAACCCGCCAAAGATGTGTCACTCACTGTCAATGAGCAAGTAAGTGTCTCGCGCCATTTACAGCGGCAAGATAAAAGTAAAGCAGAACAAGTCAGAACATAGATATTTATTAGGACAAGAAATGAAGAAATTATTAAACCATAACTCAACATAGAAATTGTCTTAACAGGCCAGCTATACTATGGTCATGTGCATTTTAGGAGATACTTAGAAATACAGCTGCAACAAGTTAATCCATTTGTTTAATCAAATAAATTTTGAGTTTTTGATGAAAGCATTCTTTCATCTGTAAATATGTTCCACCAGGATGTTCTTAAGCGGTTTCACTTCAGCTTTACGTGGATACAATGTATGAAAAAAAAATCATATATTTACAGGCCTTTCACAATCTAAACAACTAATCAGTTAATTGCAGGAATAATCACTAGATTAATCGATTAGCAAACTAATTATATATCCAGAAATATCCAGACATTCTTTGACTTTACATAACCAGAAGTCAGATTTCCAATGAGCCCCAAATGCAGTGCTATAAAAAGTGTAGCTCGGAAACAAGAACTAAGCCTCTGTTTTGTTTTGTGATTCTTTTTTTTTATACAGAAATCCTCAGAGTTTTCAAAAGTTCTGTCTTTTTCTTGCAACTTTAGCTACTCCCCTATCTCACACAAATATAGCTTCTTGGGCATCTCTTGGGGCCTACACTTTGTTCATGTTCCTTCTGTCATGTTTTCTTTCATTTCGACTAATAATATCACAAAATCAGGTCACACGCTCCTGATATACCTTTTGCTTGTTACGGCTGCTGTGCTTAGTAATGCCTTTTCTACATTATATTACTTAAAGCAATGCTCCTCTCTGATTCAAGCCACAGATGAATGCATTGCTTAAGTTGTCCATGGGCTGACGCTGTGTCATTGTTTCATTCATGCTACAGCTGGGCAAAAATGATCAAGATTTTCAATTTAAATGCATGTTTTCTTGTTAAAAACACCTGAAAATGTCTGTCAGTTTTAAAGGTGCACTTTCTAACTTTTCTGGTGGTGATTCAGTCACCTGTTTATTTCCATGGAGATGTTATTTCTTTGCCTGGAATGTTCCACATTGATATGACATTTAACTTACCTATCTCCTTAGAGTATAGTATGTGACCTGGCCAAATTAGTCACATCTGTGGAGAATTAATGTAATTGTAATTAATACAAGATGGATAAGTTTAATGCCATACTATGGACATTCCAGGCAGACAAGCAGCTAACAGACCCCCTCCTCAAACCAGAAAAGTTGCATAGTGCTCCTTTTCTGAACAGTCTTTTATCAGTGCTCTTTTATGAAACAAGTTAAATGTATTCCTCTAAAATCTGAACATGCCTTTACTGATGGAGGATTGGCTGTCAGACCTCTTCATTAAAATGTACCAAGCTGATAATTGACTATTTGAAATAATCTTGGTTTGATTTAAATTCAGTAAATTGCCCAGCCCTCTTTCATGCAGTTCATTTATTGTTTTTTGTTTATGGAGTCATTGTGTCCTAACATATGCTTGGCTTCTCTGTCCTCCAGCCATTCACTGTCTGACTGCAGAAGTCTTTTTTCAGCCATTTAAATCCTGCACTTTGAAATTCCTGCCAAAGACCTCAGGTACAGTGTGCATAGTCTTCTTTCTGCATTGTCTGTGAGCGTTTAAGTGTTCTTCAGCTTTGGACAGCTGCTCTCCCCCTCCAAGCTCATGATTACATATTTCATTTTGATTTCACTTCACATGTTCAGTCCAGTATTATTGTTAAAGCAGATTAAAAATGCACTATGTAAATTTTTTGTGGAAGGTCTGCCACCTGCTTGTCTCAATGGAGATGTTATCACTTTGTATGAAATTGTATGTAATTGAAAAAGGGCATGATATTTTTAATGCCATACTGTGGGACATTCTAGGCTAGGGGTGTCAAACACATTTCCACCGAGGGCCACATCAGCAAAATGGCTGATGTAAAATAAATGTAACTTTTTTTTTTTTTACTTTTCAATTAACTTTTTCTGTATTTATTACTTATTCAAGTTACAAATATTGCATATTCTTTTGCATAGATGTAAAAATATGGCTGTGTAACGGTGTATCTCTTGATAAAGCAACATCTTAAGAAAAACTTGAAATGAAAATTATTATGAAAATTCACTGTTAAAATATTACAAAAATAAATAATGAGTTGTGTAGATATTTTACAAAATGATGCAAGTAAACAATAACACTGTTTGTATTTCTTCTTCATCTGTAGCTTCGTCTTCGTCTGTAGCTCTAATCTGAGGATTTAGCACTCATTTGTTTAATGAAAATTACAATTAAAATTTTTTGCTCACCCATAGAGTTTCCTTTTAGATTGTCAACCTTCAGATGATTGTATTGTTTAAGCATTTGCAGATCCAAACTTAAGCAAACCTATCTCATTATAAAATAGAGGGGGAAATATTTTGAGTTGCATTTGATATTTATGTTGTTGCTCAGGTCATTGTAATGTCCGGACATGAGACCATTCGTGTGCTTGAGGTAGAAGTGGACACTCCGCAGTCTTCAGCATTACCAGATGGAAAAGGAGACTCAAAGAGCGAAGATGGGCCCACAGAGCAACAAGACAGCTGCCCGACACTGGATCAGGGCACAGGGGCAGCAGGTGAGTTAATAAAAATAAATAATAAAATAATGTAGAGGTGGGCAATATTGACAAAATTGACATTTGTCAATAAAAGCACGTGGTTTGGAATAGAATAGGGCTGCAAGATTAATCAGAACTTAATCGAAATCACACTTGAATGGTCGCAATTGGCAAATTACAAAGGCTGTGTTTTTTTAAGTAATTGTCGTAACGGGTGCGGGAAGGACCAAGAGGTGCAGACTCGGGGCAAGGTTACAGTGTTTATTTACAAAGGCAGTGAAATTCAGTCTTAATTAGTTCATATAAGAGAATCACGGAGCGGGAGGCAGACCAGGCGGGCGGAGTGCAGGTCGGGGACGAGGAAACCAGGACCGGGGTGCAGGCAAGAGCAGGGCGAGACCGGGGCAGGCTGGTCCGGCGTAGTCCAGAGAGCGGAGTCCGAGACCGAAGGTGAGCAGCAAACCGGAGACCAGGAGGAGACAGGTAGCGAGACGGAGGGGTGACTTTACTGGAGCCGGAGCGCAGAGGCAGGAGCGGGGATGAGCAAGGGCAGGGATCTGGAGGGTAACAAAATCCAAATGAGTACATACAAGCAGGTACCAGGATACAAAACTGAGCTGGAGCATTCACGTTTACACGCGGACGGTCTGGCACCGAGTGTAGTCTGCCGAGCCCTCAAGTACTCAGCAGCACGCTGATGCACTCCAGGTGTGTGCGGGAGAAGTCTCGAACTCCGCCCAGCTCCGGGCAGACAGGTCGGGGAGGGGTAGAGAGCACGGGAGGACAGGAACCAACGGGCGTCATGACAGTAATATAATTTTTTCTCTTTTATCATGTAAAAAAAACAACTAAAACTGCTAATCCTGTAGGTAACCTCTACAAACAAAAATGTGAACTTGAAACAGAGTCCTATTTAAACATAAATCACATATAGAATCATAATCACAATACTTTTATGGATATATTTTTAATATGGCTACTTCCTGCTTCTGAAGAGTGCAGACGCAAACCTTGCTTGCTCCTGCTGCTTCCTCCTTACTTTGCTTTTTTAATCATTTTACCTCTTCCATTGCTGGGAGTTTGTTTAGTTATGATTTTCTCTTAAGTAAACCAAGATTTTTAAACCATTTTCACATTTTTTAACAAAATTTTTGACGAGCCACCAACATGTCCTTGGGAAGAAACAAAAGGAATTGTTTCTGCGAACGCTGTCAGAACTATCAACAACAAATTATTGAGCTACAAGCACCGATATTTGTTTTAGAATCTGAAAAAGGACTTCACCGAATGCTCCCTGTGACTTCCAGTGGTAAGCAGCCTACAGTTACTTTCAGAGAAGAGAGTGAAAAAACTGCTACTTTCAACTTAAAAATGAGTGATACGGTGGCTTTTCCAAAAGACAATGCTAATATAGTTACATCATCCAAAATACAGCTTACAAACAGATTTTTACCACTGTCACAGACTGATGTTGATGTTAATATACAAACAGAAAATGTATTTTTGTCGCAAAACAAGAGCAATGAAGTTGGCAAAAGAGCGGCGGCAGACAGGCGGTCTGTGCCAAACGTCAAGGTCAGAGATACGCTGCTGCTAGGAGACGGGGCTATCAGATGTGACTCACAGAGGAATCCAAACTTGCTCGTACCCCAGTCACACTGTCTGATATTACAAAACTCATCCCAAAAGTTTTGTCAACATACCAAGGAACTAAACAGCTGATTGTGCACGTGGGTGCAGTTGACACCAGAATGAATCAGACTGAAATCTTAAAAAAGCATTTCATTGAATTATTTGAGGAGCTTGATAAAGTGGAGGTTAAGACTTTCATCAGTGGACCTCTTCCTACCATAGACAGAAGGAAGATGAACAAATTTACCCGGCTGCTTCAGCTGAACACATGGCTGTTCAACGAATGCGCAGCCAGAGGACTGCACTACATTGAGAACTTTGATCTTTTCTGGAAACGAGAGGACCTGTTCAAGGGAAATGGTCCGCACCTGAGCAGAGGTGGAGTAAGAGTGTTGACGGGTAACCTCCTCCACGCTCCAAGAAACCGGCCTGGACAGGGTCCTGGGCCAGTGAGAGAAAAGAGAAATGAGAGAAGCATTCCTGCTGCACCAACCAGAGACCGAGCCAATGTGTCAGCACCACCAGCAGCACCACAACTACAACCAC
This sequence comes from Periophthalmus magnuspinnatus, assembly GCF_009829125.3. NCBI lineage: Eukaryota > Metazoa > Chordata > Actinopteri > Gobiiformes > Gobiidae > Periophthalmus > Periophthalmus magnuspinnatus. Next base: position 7,536,137 of record NC_047132.1, read on the forward strand.
CACCTCCCCCAGCGAAGGAGTCACCACTAGCAGCACAACCATCTCCCCCAGCGAAGGATTCAGCAGCACCACCACCTCCCCAAGAGAACAAATCAGCATCACCACCACCTTCAAAAGTGAAAGATGCATCTCCAGCGTCACTTCCCTCAGGGCCTTGAACCTGTCTGTGACAGCCCCAGCAGAGGTTTCAGTCGCAGCAGCACCCACATCACCTCCCCTGCCCACAGACCAACCCTGGGTCCCCTTTGCTACATCTACTCCCTCTAGGGACTCCTCACTCTCCTTTTCCTCCCCACCTTCACCTATGGCCCTTCCCGACCATCTAGAAAGTCTCATCAGTTCAGGAATTAAGATGGCTCCCCTCACACCTAATATAGAGCGATCGAGAGTTCTGGCATCAACTATGCTGAACTCTTCCCCGTACCTACCTATCCCCCCTCGTCTTTCACCCAAACTCCCCCCTGCTCCGCCTCCTCGGCCCTCACCTGGTCCCTCACCCTCACCCAAACTCCCCCCTGCTCTCTCACCTGATCCCTCACCCAAACTCCCCCCTCCTCGCCCTTCCCTGCCTTCCCCCAGAGCTGTTATCAACAAGAGCTAGGACACACAGGGCCTCTGCTGTCTCAGGACATACAGTCATGATAAAAATAATATCATGCTGAGGCCCTGTGATGGAGCTATATCTATATCTACAGTTACACCACGTAGACTGATTAACAGAAGGACAGTTAGACTGTCCAATCAGAGACATTTAGTTCACATCCCCTGTAAGATGATAACATCCAGTCCTACTGAAACTAATCTGAAACTTGCTGTGCTCAATGGCAGATCTTTATGTAACAAGTCCTTTTTAATTAATGACTTTATTTCTTCTTTTAGTCTTGACTTTATGTTTTTAACGGAAACATGGCTCGACAAAAACACAGGTAATACAATTCTAGTGGAATCAACTCCTTTGATGTCTTCCAATCAGGTTTTAGACCCCACCACAGCACTGAGACTGCTCTTATCAAGGTGACAAATGACATCCACCTGAACACTTATGCAGGCAAAGTCTCAGTCTTGATCCTGTTAGATCTGAGTGCTGCCTTTGACACTGTGGATCATGGGATCCTCTTACAGAGACTAGGGGACTGGGTGGGCATCTCTGGTACGGCACTAAACTGGTTCAAGTCCTATTTAGAAAACAGGGAGTACTTTGTTGAAATTGGAAAATGTATCTCAGATAAAATGTCCCTGTCCTGTGGGGTGCCCTAGGGTTCAATCCTGGGACCCCTACTGTTCAATCTCTACATGCTGCCGTTAGGCCAGTTAATACGCAGCAATAATGTGTCTTACCACAACTATGCAGATGACACTCAGATCTATATCTCACTGGCAGCAGGTGAATATGGACCAGTGGATTCACTCATCAGTGTGTGGATACAAAACAACTTTCTTCTGCTAAACTCAGACAAGACTAAAGTCATAGTCTTTGGCCCACAGAAACAAAGAGAACATGTCAGCAGTCACCTCCAATCTTTCCTTCTAAAACCTTCAAATCAGGCTAGAAATCTAGGGGTAACAATGGACTCAGACTTGAACTTTAACAGCCACATCAAATCAATAACATCTGCAGCTTTTTACCACCTAAAAACATGGCAAAAATCAAAGGTATACTGTCAAAGCCAGACTTAGAGAGACTTATCCATGCATTTGTCTCCAGTAGGTTAGACTACTGTAACGGCCTGCTCACTGGCCTCTCCAAACGAGCCTTAACACAGCTGCAGTACATCCAGAACGCTGCTGCTCGGGTCCTGACTAGAACCAGGAAGTACGAGCACATAAGTCCTGTGCTTAGGTCTCTGCACTAGCTTCCTGTAGCTCAAAGAATAGACTTTAAAGCAGCTCTGCTTGTGTATAAGTCTCTCCATGGCCTAGGTCCAAAGTATATCTCCGACATGTTAGTGCCATATGAACCATCTCGCAATTTGAGGACCTCAGGGACCGGCCTCCTGCTGGTGCCCAGAGTCAGGATTAAACATGGGAAATCAGCGTTTAAGTTTTATGCAGCTAAAACTTGGAACAGAGAACAGAGAAGATGTGAGACAGGCCTCTACTTTGACAATGTTTAAATCCAGGCTCAAAACGGTTCTGTTTAGCTGTGCATACGACTGAAAGGTTTTTATTCTGCACTCTTCTCTTTTAATGTAAATTTTATGATGATTATTTGTGATTATTTATGTTTTGATTTGTGTGATTTTAATGTCTTTCTTATTCTGTAAAGCACTTTGAATTACCTTGTGTACGAATTGTGCTATACAAATAAACTTGCCTTGCCTTGCCTATATCTAAATCAGGCAGCTCTAAAGCAATGGTCAGACAAAATTGTTTGTATTTCTCCTGAAATTGGCTGAAGTTTGTTCAGTGTTTGGATTCTGCCCAAATCACAATGCTGCTGACTTGGAAACACTGGTTCGTTGGGCCAAATCACAACAGCGGGAGCCTCCGAAGATGGATTCTCATGAGTGTTTGAACCAATATTGCAAAAATTCATCTTTCTGTGCAAGGTCATAACCTTGTTCAGACTGGCATACTCCAAAAAATATCAAGATAATAATTTTTGTCAATATCACCCAACCCTTCCCGGTGAATTAACTCACATACAAAGGTCAGTCGAAATGGCATCTGAACATATAAATGTGTTGTGTCTGTTGCAGTTTTGGGTGAGCAGCCAACTCCAGCTCCTGCAGTTCAAACTCTGACCCCCTCGGTCCCCATCAGTGTGTCTCTGGCCCAAGCTCAGGCTGCACTCCCCATCACAGTACAAGGCTGCCCACAGGTAAATGGGTAAAATAATTTACTGCAAACCTTTCAGTCTATGGGTTGGGTTAACTGCAATGATGGAGAGTATGGCCTGATCATCCTTTACTAAGACATAATGTGTCTTGGAGGAAAAATATGTAGGTTATTATTACTGTAGCCTATAAAATATTTTAAAACAATATTAATCTACATAGGCCCATGTTTGATTATGTTTGATAATAAAGTTAATGTAAGCATGTAACCAGCGCAATTAACCGATAATTAATTATATATATGCCCCTTGCACGGCATTGCGCACCACCCATGAGGAGCACATTAGCCAAGTACAACCATTTGCCACAGTAAACTGAGCCAAAAAGAAGCGATTTGGAGATGGAAAATTATGTATTATTTAGTTTAGAAAGGAAACTGCAGCTAGTTCATTTGATTAACAGATTCACTCCCATAATGTCTATTTTCAAGTATGTTTTTCGCTAAAATAAAGCTCCATGAAGAAAAGAAGGAGGTGGTCAATTCACTAGAAACGTTACATAGTGCACCTTGAAAAAGGATAAGCGGTGAAATATGCAAGAACAATAAAACAAATTAAAACACAGAACAATACATTTTTAAAACTCTTTTCATCTCTTTTCAAAGGTGCTGACGCAGGAGAGTTTGGCCACCCTGATGACTGGGATGATGGCTCAGGCCGGGACCCTTGGCCAGCCTTTGCTCATCCCTTTGAACATGGCTGGGTCTCTGGGTGGACAGGGCAGCCTCGCCGTGCTCACTCTGCCCACCACAAACGTAGCCACGCTCCCCGGGCTCGCTGCAGCCACTACAGCTGGAAACCTACTCAAACTACCCTTCACTGGGCTCCAAGGTACAACACTTATGGATGTCAAGATTGATGATTTAAGTTAACTATTTACTATATGGTTATTATTGTTTACTTTCTGATGGAGAGTCCGCAATCTGCTTGTCTCCTTAGAGATGTTATTGCTGTTTTTCAATTACCGGTGTTTTTGTTGCTCAAAAATATTTTTTTCTGTGGTCAGGGTTGCCTCTCCACAGATCTAACCTGTAACTTGGCCTGGTTGTGTCACCTACTTGTGTACATGGAGATTGAGAAGTTAAATGCCATGGTGTGGAACATTCCAGGAAAAGCATCACCAAAGAGACAAGCATGCAGCGGGTTCTCCACCAGAAAAGTTACAAAGTACTTTATTACAAATATTAACTATTATTCTGTCCTCCATTAGCTGCTGCAGTGTTGAATTCAGTGCAGCCTCAGATCCAGACCGGAGCACAGACGGTGTTGCCCTCTCCTGCCGCTCAGCCCATTCAGTCCCAGGTCCCACCCACTCCTGTTTCCACAGCAGCAGCCCCCATGCCCCCCGCCTCCTCTTCTGTCTCCCAGTCCATCCCTGTGGCTGCTCTTCAGCCCGCCGGCCTCTCCATCAACCCGGCCATAGTAAGAAATCTGCTGATTTTTGTGCCATGCTTAATCAAGCATTGGTACATTTTGAGATTCTGGCACATTTGACTTTTGCCATGTTTTGTTGTTGTTAAAGGAACTGTTTGTAGCCTGCACTCTTACCATTTTAAAAAACTGTATTAACGGTCACAACTGAACAAGTTTTTTTTCCCATTCTCAGTATATAGACAGCATATACTGCACTAGCACTAACTAATGATTTGCTGCAAGGTGCTGGGGTTTAGATAGTGAGGATTCAGATCAGTGAGAGGTCTCATTCGAATTGGTTAAATGCGCCTAGGAAGCTCCTTTCCTTATTATTGACCCGGACGTGCATAATCGTCAGTCATGACAAGGACCATCCAAATTGATCAGGGAAGTTAGGAACGAGTAAAAAAGGGAGTAATTATGTTTCCTTTCACAGCTCCTTTAGCATAGGAACCTTGGCAGGTTCCTAACCACCTGTAAAGAACTATGAGGCATCCCACAATTCACTGTGCAGATCAAACTGAAAGTTACCAAATACTAATTTACAAGTTATACACTGCAGCAGATTATTAATGCTGAAGCATAAATATACTCAAAATTACAACATATTAAGCACAACTACTATAAAGCCACATCAGCCCGTTTGATAGTATAATGTGATTAATGCAGCTTTGGCCATATTTGTTTATGTTTTACAGAACATTAAAAGCACATGGCAAATTTGCATAAACTATAAGTGCAGGAAAAAGTCAGTTTTTATTTTACAGCTGTTGTTACTGCGCTGGCTAGGAGGATTCAGATCCACCAAAAGCAGCGATAGCTCCTTCTCGTCCCTGCATCGTACTCCTCCTTGGTCCTTATTGTTGACCTCTTGATGTAGCTCTCAGAGGTCAAGGCAAAGAAGGAAGGAGAAGGAAGTATTTTTGCCCAATTTTGGATTGAGCCAGAATCCTTTTATCTTTAAGCCAACTCCACTTTCAGCATTGAAACTGGCAACCCAAATGAAAGATTCTGCTCTCTGATTGGATAATCATCTTGATAACCAAAACATTAAATTATAATAAACAACTTGGGATTTATGTTTAGATTAACGCTGCCACACTGGGAGCACAGACGCAGTTCCTCGGGTCCATCGCCTCCACTCCGATCTTCACTAACGCCATGTCTAATATGGCTGGAATCACCAGCCAGATTATCACCAACGCCCAAGGGCAGGTAAGTGTTAAATCCATTATTTTTTAAAAATACACCCCAACTGCACTTACACTGCCTGGTCAAAAAAAAAGTCGCCACCTGGATTTAACTAAGGAAATATGTTGGTGTTGCTGCAGTTGGTCAGGTCTAGGTCCAGCAACAGTCTGTGCTCAAAGAATGAGGTCAGCTGACACCTGAATATACTGAATGACCAGGTTTTCCATCAATGGATTTTTTCTTCCCTGATGACACGGGCATATTCCAATATGACAATACCAGGATTCATTGGGCTCAAATTGTGACAGAGTGGTTCAGGAGGATGAGACATCATTTTCACACATGGATTGTCCACCACAGAGTCCAGACCTTAACCCCATTGAGAATCTTTGGGATGTGCTGGAGAAGGGTTTGTGCAGCGTCAGACTCTACCATCATCAATGCAAGATCTTGGTGAAAAATGAATGCAACACTGGATGGAAATAAATCATGTGACATTGCAGAAGCGAAGTCGAAACAATGCCGTGTAATCAAAGCTAAAGGGGGTCTGGCCAAATATTAGCGTGTGTGAGGTTTTTTATTTATTTATTTTTTTTGGTGGCAACTTTTTTTTGTACTGGCAGTGTATTTGTGTGTGCACATACATGGAAGTGGGAGGAGAGGCATCAGTTTGTTTTAATACGATAAATAAATAGACACAATGCCCTAATTTTCTGAGCCCTTGTCATTATTATTGTCTTAACTGTTTTTCTTTCCCAGGTGATAGGGACCCTGCCGTTGTTGTTGAACCCCTCTCTGACAGGAGCGACCCCAACCCTCCCACTGCAGGGGCTCCAGGGGCTCCAGGTGCAGACGGTCTCTCCTCAGATCCTGTTCAATAATCAGGGCCAGATAATCGCCACAGTAGGAAACGGACCAGCCACTGTTGCCCCCTCCACCTCAGTGCAGCCCAAAACCACAGCGACTTCACTTCTGTCCAAGTCTAATGCCCAGGTAAACTATATAAAGAATACTATGAGAGCCCTGCTATGGTTTATTGTCCATGTTAAGCCATGTTGTTCAGATGAGGAAGAATCTTTATGCCTGAAGCCTATGAATAGCTTTTATTATAATAATAATAGTAGTAATAATCATCATCATTATTATCATCATAATAATTATGACATACATAATTGGCATTACATAATGCATATTTTAACTTACCACTACAAAAAAGAAAATACATTAAAAAAAAACTAAATTATATTATAATATGTATATAATGAATTCAAAAAATAAATACATAATTAGATTAAACAAAATTGATGGTGTAATACAATAAGACAGTACATATACCTGGGTTTCAATCACCATTTCCTGATTTTCCTGATTTTCAATAATACATTTTTATTGAGTTGGGCATCAATCATCCCAGTGTCTACTGGACAATTATTCTTTCTTAAGTCATTAAGTCAAGTGGTTATTTTTATTATGCAGTAAGATTTTTTTTTTTTTTTTTATCATGTTTTATATAAATTCTATTTATTAGAATGTGTCATATAAAAAGTCCATTATAATATATTCAGGATGACGGCCTACTGTCTTCTGCCATCACATTCTACAACCTGAAAACACCAGTGCACTTTTTCACCACATGGATGGTGAAAGTGATGTATTTTTAATAATGTGTGGGTCTGTTTGCTGCAGGCTTCCATTACTGCTGTCAGTCAGTCTCCAGTTGTCATCGCTCCCTCTCCCTCTGTTCTGAAGTCTGCCCCCACACTCTCCTCTGCTGGGCCCATCACCTGCGCAGACGTGGCCAAAGTGGGACAACTCGTCAACAGTATGTCTACTCTATGTTACTGTCCAAACCAGGTCTATTTTAAAAGTAGATATTTTTATCCTTTTTCTCTCTTTTCACAATGCAGAACCCCAGCCTGCAGTCAGTGGTGAGGAGGGCATTAATCTGGAGGAAATTCGAGAGTTTGCCAAGAATTTTAAGATCCGCCGCTTGTCCTTAGGGCTCACACAGACACAAGTGGGACAGGCCCTGACTGCGACTGAGGGCCCAGCGTACAGCCAGTCAGCAATATGCAGGTGTGTTCATCTAAAGTAATAGTGGATTTCAGTATTCTGTCGATTGGTCAAAGCAGCACAATGTGAGGAGCTGATCCAGCTGAGACATATTTCCCTTTCACAAATACACTGTATGATTTTTTTTTTTTCTTTTAACAAAAACAAGATCTGCAAAAAGGGAATCAACAGCAGTTTACGCATGTGCACTGGTATCCCCATGTTTGTATTTGTTTGCATGGGAGTTTCTGCCTCAAAATGTTGCCCTGTGATTGGTTAATTTGATCCACCAATGGGTTCAATCCAATGTTATCAGCAGGAGTGACCTTGGTTTAGCAACCCAGTAAATGGAAATGTTTCTCTACTGGCTCTACTAATCCAACCACATCATGAATTCCGACAATACAATAGACATTACATGCCTATAACATGTTGTAATATCATCTTCAACCGATTCAATGAGTGCTTTTAATTGAATTTCAAATGTCTTTGTTCCCACAGGTTTGAGAAGCTGGACATTACCCCCAAAAGTGCTCAGAAACTCAAGCCGGTTCTGGAGAAGTGGCTGGCTGAAGCAGAGCACTGGAACCAGAAAGGACAGCAAAATCTGATGGAGTTTGTTGGTGGCGAACCTTCAAAAAAAAGAAAACGCAGAACCAGTTTCACTCCACAGGCCATTGAAGTCCTCAACTCCTACTTTGAGAAAAACGCACTCCCGACTGGTCAAGAAATTACAGAAATCGCACGGGAACTAAACTACGACAGAGAAGTAGTGCGAGTTTGGTTCTGCAACAGACGACAGACTTTGAAAAACACAAGTAAAATCAATGTCTTCCAGGCTCAACAGTGACCTCTACCACTAACTTTTTTCTGCTATTTGTTAATGGATTTCTGTGTGAAAAATATGGACTGTTGCCATAGTAATTAACAACTAAAAATAGAATATTATACCTTTCAAATGGTCAAAGGTCCTCGAAATGGCGCCCATAACAAGACACTGAAACTAATGAGTATGAATTGTAAACAGACTGTTTTTTTGAAAATGAAGGAAATTATATAGTTATTGCTACATTTCAACGCTGTATACTATAGGTACTACTTCTCTATTGTTAAGTCAAGAAAAAGTGCATGACCATATTGTATACTGTAATAATAATAATAATAGCTTATGTTATTTAAACTCATCTTTACAGCTTATACATTTAAAATCTATTTACACATTTTTTACATCCTTGTACATTTATTTTGAATATGAATCTGAATCTGCCTTTTATCTATCTGCAACAGCTAGCCTATATGTGTTGCAATGTTTATCAAGATGTTTATCAATACATTAGTTGATGCTAAGGAATTTGTTGTTGGCCAAATTATTCTAGCTTTCTTTTGACAATCGTTTTATTATGCAATTTTTTCAACTTGCCCAGTAAGTAAACAACTTATTGCTGTATTATCTTTAAACCATGTTATATGAAGTAAGGATGAAGTTAAAAATGCTCTGACCTGTTTTACTCATACAAGGTATAAATACGTTTCAATAGTCTCATTTCAAATGTATTCAAATAATTTATGTCTATGCCACTCTTGTTTTCCTTTTATTGTGCTTGTTTTTATGGACTAACTTCTTGTTTGAATATTTGTAAGTTATATTAACAGCTTCAGTGGTCCGACCTTGTCTAATGCATCAGTGCCACATTTTTGTGATATTTGAATTGTTTTATTTGTATGTTTTAAACTAAGGAATATTTGATACTTGTAAAAGAAATATGCATTTATTGTTGTGGCCATTGGTTTGGTCTGTGCATGTGCAGTATGAAAGTATCCTTTGAAAGGACAATATAAAAGCATTTTTTTCCTCTCATTCATTTTGCACTTAAAACATTTAAGATAAAATACTGTTTTGATCTGCATTGCTTTGTAAAAATATGTAACATTACTCCAGTTGCCATTGTCATGTCAAATGTATCTTTTATAAAAAAGAAAAAATACGACACATTAAATATACTAATATAAATAATGACTGCCTGTTGCTTGGAGTGAAAGAATGCACTTTGAGTGTCTTGAAAGGGGTTCAGGGGTGTCCAAACTTTTCTCATGAAGGGCCACATATAAAATCACAGACAAAGCCGAGGGCCGATTGAGGGCCATAGACTGGTCGCCAGTACAGTGAATACTTCAAATCTGTGTTATTATTACAAGTTAGACTGAACCACTAGACCTTTATTCATGTTTACATCCTCAATGGAACACATTAAATATTTGATAAGGGCTTGTTAAAGTAGATTTTCAGAAATATATAGTAAAAAGTACTGTTTAAAGTAAAATAGGCCAATTCACCTGGAAACTTGAGGGCCAAGAAAAATTGGTCCGAGGGCCGCATTTGGCCCCCGGGCCGCAGTTTGGACATGCCTGAAGGGGTTGAATCCAACACATTACTATTAAATAGATCGTGTCTGGTTTTTCAGGACCTATGAGTGGGTGGAAATTCTCAATGGGGAAAAGTCCTCAAAATGTCTTCTAAAGGCTATGGAAAGCTGATAACAATGAAAAATGCCAGAAGCACTTTCACACTTTAACAGTAGGTGGCAGTAGAGCGCCATCCCCTCACGTGCGCATTAGACCGATACAAAGAAGAAGATACTGAAACGGCAGCGTTATTTCTCTGATAAACAAACAAAAACTTAAACATACTTGTCATTTTTTACGGCTCGCATTTAGTTTATATTAAGTACATTTTGAATAGGCGTAATCGTGTGGGTGGAAAATTACGGGTATGTCTCACAGTGTTGATAACTTTCACTAAAGGCGAGGTTAGCTAACGTGGCTAAAAGCATACGCACTGTGATAACTCGACATGTTTTTTATTCTGGTGCTGAAGCCAAAAAGAGCGACATGATGGCGTGAAACTGTATTTGAAGAAGCTCAGATCATCTCGTTGAACGGTAGATATTATTTTTCATTTTTCTAATCTTTTTGTTGTCAATTATGATAGCTATTGTTTGTAAGTTGCAGCCAATGTGGTCGGGCTTCATTCACAATACCTGTGAAAGAGCTCACATTTATCCTTTTTTTCAATCTTAAGAAAATTATCCTTAATCAGTAGGAAAATAATCTAGTTGCGATTTTTTTCTGACAAGTATTGCGATTAGATTTGCTATATATGTTTACAAGTAGTATTCAGCGCACATTGTTAACAACTCAAGGGACATGGAATATATTGTAGGCCTTCTGTAATGAAGTAATACAGAAACATTTAGAATAAACTACAGGTGCAACAGGATTCAGGATGTCAATAAAAAATACAGTATATTTTTTGCATTATCTAAGTATCTGCAGCTTTGTGGTTTGATCATTAATTTAAATAACATTGTGATTGGACTGTGCAGCCCTATTAGTGAGTAGTCTTTATAACATTCACTTATCTCATTTGCAGAAGATATAATAACATGACTGCAATGTTATTGTCTTCAGGAACAGTGTGGATTGCTGGTGGTCCCGGGTAAAAACGCCTGTCTGAAGTGTTTTACTCTCTGTAGTCTCTCACTGGAGCCATGGCGTGGGCTCTGAAGTTGCCTCTCACGGATGAGGTGATCGAGTCCGGACTGGTGCAAGATTTTGATGCCAGTCTCTCGGGAATAGGCCAAGAGCTTGGAGCGGGAGCATACAGCATGAGGTACAGTAGAGCTATGTGTCAGTCAGATGGTGATTTTGTTTACTAGGACAGAAGCCTGAAGTGAGCGAGTTATTTTTAATGCAGTAAAAGTGTAGTAAAAGTACACTACTAGTCAAAAGTTTGGACACACCAAGATTTTTTTTTCCTTATTTTAACCACTTTCTAGCACTTTCTACATTTTATATATACATAGAAGACATGAAATATATGTGCCACATATATGGAATTATCTAACGAATAAAAAAGTTAAATAACTCAGCTGAATATATTTTTTTATGTTTTAATTCAAATACTCAAAGTAGCCAACCTTTGCTTTGTTGGCAGTACAGCAAACCCTTGGCCTTCTTTCAATGATCTTCTTGATGAATTCACATGGTTTTCACTTCACAGGTGTGCCGTGGCAGAGTCAAGAAATGCCAAAAGTGCAAAGCAATGGTCACAGAAAAAAAAAAAAAATCTAAAACATTATTTTTTGTTTGCTACATTCCATATGTGTCCATTCGTAATGTTGATGCCTTCAGTGAGACTCTACAATGGAAATAATAATGGAAATAAAGAAGAAACATAAATGGAAGTGTGGCCAAAGTTTTGACTGGTAGTCTGGGGTCTATTCATGAGGTTTGTAAATGACTGGGACAATTCCTCTGTTGAGGGGAGGAGCTGCTCACAGTTTAGTGACCATGGCATTCCAACCTCTCTCATGTTTGTCTTCTTGCTTCTGATAATGTATCTCCATAGCAACAGATAGCACAGCATCTGTTTTTTTGTTGCTGCAGATGTTTTTTTCTGTTTCATAACATCAAAATTCATTCAGTAATAGTAACTTTTCTCTTGTCTTCAGCGATGTCCTGGCACTTCCCATTTTCAAGCAGGAAGAGTCTAATCTCCCTCCAGACTCTGAGAATAAGATCCTTCCTTTTCAGTATGTACTGTGTGCAGCTACCTCCCCAGCAGTTAAGCTGCACGATGAGACACTCACCTACCTCAACCAGGGTCTGTGACAGAAGCATTAACACCATGTCCTTGAATGTTGTCTTATTTTCTAAACAAAATTCACTCTTGCTTTTAGGCCAGTCCTATGAAATTAGAATGCTTGACAATCGAAAAATTGGTGAACTCCCTGAAATCACTGGTAAAATGGTGAAGGTATGAAATATAGTTTTACCGTATAATTGATGTTGTTTGTGGGCACTTATGACCATACACAAACATGTTAAAAAGATGTATTGATATTTTTCAGAGCATTATTCGTGTGGTGTTTCATGACCGGCGGCTTCAGTACACAGAGCACCAGCAACTCGAGGGCTGGCGCTGGAACAGACCTGGAGATCGAATACTTGATCTTGGTGAGCACTAAAATATTGTAAAAAAACCAAACATTAAAACTAATTGACTATAGTTTCCTTGAATAAGATGTATAACAGCAATATTTGTTGAGGCACATTTTTTAAAATATTGATTACATTTTTCATATTATTGAAACAAAAATCTAACAAAAACAAAATAAAAAGCAGTGATTTGGTATTTTTCAGATGACACAAATAACACATATAACAAATACAAAAAAAATTTGAAGGTTAGGTGCATTCTTCCAAACTGTTAACTACTTTTTTTAAATTACAGATATTCCCTTGTCCGTCGGCATAATTGACCCAAGATCCAACCCCACTCAGCTCAACACTGTGGAGTTCCTGTGGGATCCATCAAAGAGGACCTCAGTTTTTATTCAGGTTCAAATTACTCAACCAACTCACTAATTTATATCATTACAATGTTTAAATGTCACGAACTATCAATGTTTTTATTGTTTTAGGTTCATTGCATCAGCACAGAATTTACAATGCGCAAACATGGCGGAGAAAAGGGCGTACCGTTTCGGGTTCAAATAGATACTTTTAAAGAGAATGAGAGCAGTGAATACACAGAGCATCTTCACTCAGCGTCCTGCCAAATCAAAGTCTTTAAGGTAAGATAAGTACTTTAATGCAGGTGTGTGTAAAATGGTGATCTACCGATACCAGTATTGATATCTGTGCTGATACTAGAAAATTTAATGGATCAGGTATCAATTCCTTATATGCTGATATTTCAGTCAGCCATTTTAACACGAACACATTTTTACCAACTTCAATCCAGTAAATATTCACATGCGGTACCTATTTTTTAAAGCTCAGAACCTACAGATTTAAGTCCCTGGGTTTATTATAAAATGCTTTTCTATTATTGTTGCTGTTATAGTGTATGCATAAAAATTCCAGCATATTATGGTGTTAAAGCTTCTTTTAGGAAGTTTAAATAAGATTAAGTGGTTTTAGGGAAAGTAACCTGGAATTGCTTGATATCGGGTATGGGCAGATTCCCAAAGCCCAAGTACCAAAACTGAAAATGGATTGGTGCATCCCTAGTGTAAACCATATGCTCTCTGATGTGCCTGTTGTTTTTTTAGCCCAAAGGTGCAGACAGGAAGCAGAAAACGGACAGGGAGAAGATGGAAAAGAGAGCACCACAAGAAAAGGAGAAGTATCAACCCTCTTACGAAACCACAATACTAACAGAGGTCAGAGCTTTTGACATTTAGCACAGTGGTTCTCAAACATTCCTGTAATGTTCAGTTGTTCCTGTAATGTTCAGCTGTATGATAATAAGCTTTTTGAGCAATAAAAACACATGTAATACAATAAATGCAAGATAAATTTTAAAATGTGATTCTACTGAATATCCCTGGACATCTCCATGGAGACAAACAGGTGGCATACCCTTCACCAGAAAAGTTTCACAGTGCACTTTTAAATGGACTAACATAAAGGAAGCTAACAATGTGAATAAAATTGATACGCATACTATCAAAGGTATCACAATTTGCATCCACAGACTGTTTGAGAACCACTGATCCGGTATACAACATAAATCAGCTCAAGAAATCAATTGGAGTGTTTTGTTTTGCAGTGCTCTCCTTGGCCTGAGGTGACGTATGTGAATAACTCTCCCTCTCCTGGCTTTAACAGCACTCACAACAGTTTTTCAATTTCTGAAGGGTAAGAGAAACGCTACTAAAACTAATGAATTATTATTTTATTATAAAAAATATGAAAGTTTGCTATTTAACATAATATCTTTATCCATTCTTTAGAAATGGATCACCCAGCCACCAGCCTGAACCTGTTATCCCGACTGCCGATGTAAGTCTTTGTGTAAGTGTTTTAACCCCAAAGCAATACAAGTTTACAATGAGTCTTGGAAACCGGTTTGAGTTTGATGTAACAGCCAAAGGGGAAGCTATGTACAATCTGTGAATATGATATCTTGCAGCAAGGAAATCACAATGTTAAGTTAGAGTAAAGATAATTGAAGATATTTTATATTTATCACAATTATTGCCACTATGAATGAAAAAACTGCTTTGTCTAGAATATTCCACAGTATGACATTAAACTTCTTCATCCACTTCTCTCCATCTCCATGGAGAAAAGCAGGTGACACCGCCAGGCCATATTATAGGTCAATTCTTTGGAGAGGCGACACAGAAATCTACTGTGAGTATTTTGAAGCAATAAAAACACCTGTAATTGAATTCATGAAAAATTTATATGTGTAATGTCATATTGTGGAACATTCCAGATAAGCAATAACATCTCCATGGACACAAGCAGTCAGCATGTGATAAGCATTATGTCAAAACAATTTCCCATTTCTCAGATTTTTTTTTTCTTAGACTGTGACCTAAAAAGAGTCGCAGTTTTGCTAATTTCTTAATGATATTTGTTGCTTCTAAAATTCTTAAAATAAACAATTGAATGACTTTAATAATCCAATTGTCAAATCTATTTAATATAAAATCTATCTAATCCAGACATTGCTTGTTTCGGCTCATTTGAGACACACTATTCATAGAACTTACCTATACACAGTATGCTTTATCTTGGTTTTCTCATTTTATTATTTGACTTTTTTGCAGAATTTGTTACCCACGGCAACACCTCAGGATGCTCAACAATGGCTCCTTCGAAATCGCTTCTCTCCCTTTAGTCGGCTTTTCACTAACTTCTCAGGTACAGTCTTCTTTTTCAGTGACCTCAAAATTAAATTAAAGATGAAAAATGAAAATGTCAAGTGTCTGTTTAATATGCCACAGGAGCAGACTTGTTGAAACTAACGAGGGAAGATGTGATCCAAATCTGTGGCCCAGCAGATGGCATAAGACTGTTCAATGCATTAAAGGGGCGGTATGTGGTCTTTTTTTGCGCAAAACACTAAAAATAACAAAATGGCAACTGCATTGCCCAATTCTCTAAAAGCAAAAGGAGTATTCATATGAATTTTTGGGCACACGTTTAGCTTTAGAACATCTTGTACACTTTGAGGGAAAAAATATACTCATAGAATATACTCATAGAATAGAAGAATAATGTTTGGTACCCCACCCTTTAAAGATTATATATTTTGTTTTTCCTTCTGTTTTAATGTTGAGTGAAATCTTACTTGGTAACATGATTTCAGATTGTAATAGATTTAAGCATCATCATTTTTAAGATAAGATATGCCTTTATTAGTCCCACAGTGGGAAATTCCAGTATTGCACTGCACAGTTAAAGAACAGAAGGAAAATGGTACATGCAATAAAACAAGATAATAGATAAATAGCTTAAAATAATTTTAAAAATAGACTTAAAAATAAACTAAAAATAAACTCTAATGTAACATCTCTGTAACTAATCTTTTTAATCTCATTTTAATCAAAAGGAATGTTTTTTTATCTGGTCAACGGCTAAGTTAAATGACCTTAAAACAACTTAACCAAAAAAACATTTCTTCATTATCTGTTGTTTGTGTTGCAGGGTGGTGCGTCCCAGACTGACCATTTACGTCTGTCAGGAGTCTCAGCAGTCACCAGATCAATCAAAACATGAGAACGGAGATGCTGCAGCTTTTTTTGGTCAGTGATCTTTTAATCTATATTTATTACACCTTTTAGCACATTGTATGAAAAACTAAATGTTTGGACAAAATTGAAAAACAAACCCCAATCATTGAGGTATAGAGTACCCACAAGGTTGCTGATATTATATATAAGACATAGACCACATTTCACACCAAGTACCACCAAGACAATATGTGGCTTTAGGAGTAGAAGGACCAAACCAGGACTGTATCAGTTCAGTTCAAATTGAGGATAAACATGGTCTAAAATAAGACTATTGTAGTTAAAAAAGTTCTAAACAATTATTAACTCAAGGGAAGACGGAAACGGCAAAGATTTATCTCTAAAGCTCACGCTGCTAATTTAACCCTTCTATAAGTTGGTACAGTATGTCCTCTTTGTCTTGTGTATTTGACCAACATTTAAACCAGTGTCTCTGGGCAAAGTTTGGAGCAGAGAGCCACCGCAGAGTAACATCTAAGGACCTCTCTTTAGGATCTTGGTCCAGAAAACCTATTTAACTGATTCAATTTGGGGGAGTTATGTCGCTCCTACATTGCAGGTAGTATTCACAAGACTTGCACACACATCACATCAAATTAGAACCTAAATTGGACTAAATTTGGAACTGAACCTGGGACTAAATCTGGGACAAGAGCATTACAAAACCAGGCCTAAAATATTAAAAAAACAAGTCTACATCAGGACTTAACAGGTCTCAAACCAGGACCACAATATTCATGATTTCAGCTTCCTGTTTATAGGTGCCATTTTAGGTGCTTTTCACCTTTCAAAAGATACATGACTTTATTTTAAATAGTTAATTTCTATGACAACACTACACATCTTTTATTTCTTTGAAACCCATGGCTAGGATGCAGTTACCAGCTAGTCTTGATAATTGCCTGTACATTACAACTGGATGCCTCTCCTTCATTCATTTAGTATCATAACATCATTATCATAACATATTAGCAAATTATTATTTTTAAATTTACTCTGCCCACAGTATATCACGCCATTTACCTGGAGGAGCTCACTGCGACCGAACTGACTGAGAAAATTGCACAGCTCTTCAACATCTCGCCCAGACAAATAAACCAGATCTTCAAACAAGGCCCGACCGGCATTCATGTACTGGTCAGTGACGAGGTAAGGACAGCGCTGAACTTTTTATTGAAATATTGGTCTGCTTGTAATATTAATATTAGAGATAGACTGGGCAGATATTTGCACTTTTTAGCACATCGGTTTTCAGCCTTGAATCTCCAGCGTAGGCGTGTTGTTTCGGCTGACCACCTGACTAAAGAAGAGACCTTCAGCATTTGAACAGTTTAATGCAAAGACGGCACTGCTCTCTACTGCGCTGCTCTCTGATGAGTTTGTAGCGGATGAGTTTGTTGCTCAAATTATATAATTTTGGTAAAAATTATCAAAATCTGCCCAAAACTATCAGCAGAGCTTATCGGCTATCAGTTTCTCTGGAAACAAACGTTCTCTAATAATTACCATGTGTTGTTGTCTCCATTTTATTTACAGATGATCCAGAACTTTCAGGATGAAGTCTGTTTTGTTCTGGACACGATGAAAGGTATTTGGGTGTCACTAATAAGAACATAACAATTTTATTATGATTTCTATTACAATACCTTTTCTCTAAAAATGTCTCAACACAGTCTTTGCTCACCTTTCATATATAGATTATGATATTAAAGGTCCACTGTGCAACTTTACTTGCTTGTCTCTAGGGAGATGTTTTGCCTGAAACTTAACTTGCATTAATTCAGACACAGTTCAGTTGAAAAACAGGAACTTGGTCTTGTTTGTGCACCTGCTTGGGTCCATGGAGATAGATAATTTTAATACCATACTTTGGAACATTCCAGTCCTTCTGAAAGTTTCCTGTGCTCATTTGACTATGCTGCTGAAACAAAACTATGTATTCTAGACCCAGGACTTTAACATTGTGTACATTTATAATAGAAGAAAAATACTTTTGATATTAACAATGTTTTCAATATTGTGACATTTCTAGCAGCTCAGTTATAAAACTAAAAAAGCAAGTATTGCCTGGATAACTCCACAATTTCTTACTATGTGATTTTCACTTTTTTGTAGATGAAACCAGTGATGGCTACCACATCATCCTAAAGTGATGTACAGGCAGAAAAAGAATAGAGAAATCCTGCTCTTTTGTGTAGACCTGGTCCAGTGTGCCCCTCCAGAGCTCCATGGGGCTAAAGCTGGTCCTGGGACAAAGGGAGAAAGCCCAAAGGTCGTGTTTTGAGGCTGTGGTTGCATCCAAAACTCTGCTCCTCTCCTCTGCTCCTCTCCTCTGCTCCTATGACTCTTCTAAAGGAGAGGCTCTCTTACTGCCTTGAAATGACTTTTGCCCATTTTGTCCTTAATGTTTTTTCAGCTGCTGTATGTTTTTTACCATGTCGTTTAAAAGCACAAAAACCTTACACCACAAAAAATATTATCTAAATTAAAATTACTTGAATTCAGAGTTGACTGATTTTGGCAAGTTTGACTTTATTTACAAACGAGGCCTTGATGAGAATATTTGGCCTGTAAGATATTTCTAAGTGATGTGTAGACATTTGTTAAGGTTGCTACAGTGTAGTAATTACTTTTCCTATTGTAACAAGCACAAGCCCCAGTACAGTGACCAGGGGCGGACAATGGATGTGTCTTGCTTAAGGACACAGCAACAGCTCAGTTTTATCAATTTTTTTGTGTCAAATGCATGTTTTATAGCCTGAAATCCACACTGATTCTTTCTGTATAGTCTACATAGAAGATCTCTCAGTCTTTTTCAGTCCTGTTGTATTGTTCCCTTAGCTCGTCCCTTGTAAGCAGTCATGTTTGTTTTGATACACCAGACCATGCGTGTCCCTGATCAGCTCATCCACCTGCCCTCAAAACTCTAGAGAAGTATCGGAGAAGCAAATTGTAGTTTGAGTACTAAGTCGAAATATCTACAGAAATCTAACCATTTGGATTCAATGTAAATATCAGTCTGAATTCAAGACATTTTAAAGAATGTTCCACAGTACACCATTAAATGCATCTATCCAACATCTATTTAATTAGTTTTTAATGCTCAAAACCACTGTGTAGTCTGCATGGAGATGAACACTCTTAATGACATACTGTAGAACATTCTAGGCAAAGCAATAGCAACTCTGTGGACACAAGTATTTGGTAAATGTTCAGATGTCAAACACTCAAAGTCCTCCAACTATTACAACCTTAAATGTTGTCTTCAGTGGATGTTGAATCTTGTTGAAGTTTTAAAAACTGATTTCGCACACTGTTAAAGTTTTTTATTATTTTATTTTATTTTACAAGCCTCTCAGATAATTATATAAATGATTTAATACACTGTCCTTTATCGTAATAACAGTGGCTTCACCAGCAAAGCTATAACCCAAGTTCATGTGCTTCCTCTTCTGGCAATTAGTACATGACTGACCGTGTTGCAATATTGTTCATTTTAATCATAAATTGCCTTTTAATAGCCATGTTTGATCATTTGTTAACGCTCTCAACACCTCTTCCTTCATTATAGTTTCTGTTTGACATGAAATGAAAAAACTAAACGTATTGCGTATGTGAATGTGGTCTCTTTATGTTCATTGTCCATTTTACTGCTTGTAGAAAACCAATGCACTTACCCTCTCCTCAACATTAAACACATAGAAGTTACAAATGTTTCATAATCGAATGACATGACAAATTGTAAAGGTCCTGTATTATATTGATTGTCAAATAAGCAAAAATATTCAGTGTTTAAATATTATAATTATATTTGGCAACACTTAAGTTGAGGGATCAGACATCAGCTGCTAACAAAGTGGCAACTGGTATGATAGCAATTAGTATTTATAAAACGCATATTAAAGACCAGCATTATTAGCAACTGTTGCTAATAATGCTATTGAATAATGATCAAATGTATTCATGGGAAGTTTTTGGCTATTTGAATACTTGTGAAATATAGCCTATAGCAAAATATGTTGGCCATAGACAAAAAGCATTTATATGTACTTAACAAAGATACTAAAAAATACTTACAACAATGTATTTAAGCACACATTATGCACGTTTACTATTAGTTGGCCAATAATATGTAGCCTCTAAATTAAAGTGTTCATTTAGGTTATTTTATTTGCTACAGCCTATTCTATCATTTTATGTAATTGTAATTAAAACACTCAAACATTTAACAGTCAACTTTGTAACTCATCTGATATGGCTGGTAACTTTTGAAATACAATTTGGTCAATCTCAAATGATGATAGCCTCACTGTATAATTTATCTATTTAAACGGATTGTACTGAACGGGCTGCTACACTACAACTCCCAGCATGCTCCTGCGCACACGTGGCCATGACGTCATGTGGGTATATAAAGGGCTGCAAGGAGAGGAAAAAAATCTTCCTCCATTGTTACACTGTAACAACCGGGGCCGGGGCGAAACGGGGAGAAAAGCGTCTTCTCGTTGGAAAATCCTGCAACGAACTGGCACCAAATTACACCAACGGGACCGCGTTAAAACGGGAGGACAACGAGAGGAAAGCACGCGACCCAACCCGGCCCGGGCACGCGGAGGATAAGCGAACACAGATGTCAGCGGATTTGACCATTTTCTCCCAAATCAAAGACTCTGCCCCTAGTAAGAAGAAGACGCCGGCTTGTGCGTAATAATTAAACCATTCTGGAAATGTTGGATACGAATCGGTGCATTAGAGGACTTTCTAACCTGCTGTCTGTCTTTTAATAAACCAGGAATGCATCATTTATATCAGCCGTGCAGGTCTTACGGGCTGTCAGTAGTACATTTAAGCCATTGTTGAGAATAGAACAATGACCTCAGAGCTTTGGTGACTTTACAACGCCTTTTACGCATTGCATTTTGACAATCAGTGAAGCTTGGGTGCGCTTGGGTGCTGTCTAGTTGCTCGGATCACAGTTAAAGTATTTTTTGGCACGCACAAAACTGCTCCTAGGGCGTCGCAAGATTCATGACCAGCGCGTCTTGGCAAAAAGAAACGACCTTCTACTACGTCTCGCCTGGAATAAGGGTCCCCTTCACTTCACCAGGTAAGGAGATGGTGTAGTGTTGCGTTTACCGGGCGCTTTGCCATTGTGCGCCTGGCTGTATGGGTCTGTCTTTTGTATCTGTGTGTGTCTGTGTGTGTGTGTGCGTGTGTGTGTGGTGAAACCGGGGGGCTGCTATAGGTTTTGTGAAAGGGGAGGGGGTGGTCGAAACATTTTCCTGACAGATAACATCTAACCTCCCCCCCCCAACACAGCTGCAACTGGCCTAAAGGTGCACAGGTCCAGAAGTTATGTGACAGCGTTTGACCCAAAGCTAAACGCAAGAAACAATGATCTGTAAACCACTTAAGCTTAAATTTCACCAGACCTTTTGTGCATTGATCTGCACTAAAGATACAGGATACTGCTGGGTAATAGGTCTATATGTTAGTCATAAATATGTTATTGCAATGTCTAACTAAAGCCTATTACAATGCAATCAGGTCAGTTACAACAAACCTTCATGCAAGTTCTACACTGAGGTTAATAGATAAACAAAGTATTATGCATTTGAATTGGCTAGTAGTTTACAAATAACTTTCACTGTGGATAATTAGGTATGTGTCATTGTCCAACATGAATAGGCTAATTAAATTATAACAGTAGGCCTATTATAATAAAACAGACCTATATATATACACGACAACCCCATGCAAACTGTATTGACTATTAAACTGTCAACACTGAGGTTTAGATTTGAATATCATTGAAAAAATAACTTTCACTTTGGGCGATTGCCTGCACTTTACATCACAACACTAATTACTCAAAGGTAAATTGTTGTTTAGGAGCATTATGGGTGTGAAGATGTATTGATGAATGGATTTTAGGATGCACTGACATTGTAAATGCCTCGTAATTGGATGGAACAGTGTTAACAAAAGGTTGTAATGTAGAATGACAGACAGGTCTTGTTACCACAACCATGTAATTACTATGCATTTTGATTCAGATATGTTCACACTTTGGGGTGAGTCCAGTTTAGTCTTAATGTAGGCTTGGTTTGGTCCTTTTCTAGTCCTGGTTTAGTTTGAATTTAATCTCATTTTAATCCCAGTCTTAATGTGGTTTATGTAAAAGAGTGAACGTGCCCTTAGCTACTTGTCTAATGATATTACATAAAGCTAATACAGTGACAAGTGTGTAGGCCTGTTAATATCATTCTCATGGTGTTGTTGGCCTGTTTGCTTATGAGTTTCACTTAAATTGTGACGTCCCATTTAATACATAATCATAATTTATTTTTTTGGGGAGGAATTGCGCAGTTTGCAGTGTTCTGGTGCATTGGCATGGTGGACTTACCTGACTGCATAATTTTAGTGTTATAACCGATCTATATTTTACATGTTGCTGTCATGGGAAGCAGAGGAAAGATTTTGTCAGGGCTGTTCACTGCTTGCTTACACTGCTTGCTGAGTTGCCATGGAGACGTTGTGGGACTCGATGATTTCAAAGTGCGAGCCTGATGAAGCCTGAATACAGATGAAAGAGACAACACAAAAGCTTGCGTTGAATTCATTTAATTGTAGACCTAAATTGACAATATAATTTTGGCACAGTAACCTATTTATTATGTAGGTCGCAGTAGTGTTGTCACGATACTAAAATTTCAAACTCGATTTCGACACTAATGAGTAGACTCAATACTCAATACTGATTCATGATGATAATAAGTACCCTCTTTATTTAGACAATAGAATGTAATTTTCAACATTAAACCATAGTGCTTTTTTATAATACCATGTGGTCTGACACAGCTTCTAAGGATATTCAGGAAACTTAAATTTCTGTGATGTGACTTTTTTAGTATTGTTATTAATTCAAATGAGTACCAGTTTTATTATCGATTAATATCTGATTTTTGATACTTTTGACAACCCTTGGCTGCAGGGGAAGGGAGAACGAGTTAGTTTCCAGAGTTTTTGTAGGTTACTGGCGTATTGGCCATATGCACATACATATCTCACAGGTTGTCTCAGTATTTTTGTGTTTACCGTGAATGTAAAACGAAACCGGGTCTTAACATGGGCTAAACTAGGACCTGAACAAACTCAAGGCTCAGATGGAGTGGTTTTCTTGTATTGTAACTAGAAGGTTCAGTCCCTACTCTGGTCACATAGTGTAGCTTATTATTATGTCCCTGTTAAAAACACTTTTAACATGAAGCAACTTAGAAAGCAAAAACTGCTCTATATTAGTTGTTATTTACTGTTTGGTTAAAAGTGCATTAAGTAACTTTTCCAGAAGGAGATGTCTCCATGGAGATGTTATTGCTTTGTCTAGAAGGTTCCACTGTATGACATTGAATTGATCTATTTTGCATTTATGTATTTCATTAAGGTGTTTTTATTGATTAGAAATACCTTGAAAAACATGCATTTGTCTCTTGCCACAGATCTGACCTGGAGCTTGACCAGTTTGTCTCCTTGGAGATAGATAGGCAATGCAATAACCATGGACACAAACAGGTGGCACCCTCCACCCGAAAAGTTACATAGTGCACCTTTAACCCAACCAAGTCAATAACAACTTTCCATTCAGGGATGATAAATTGTACCTTAACCTTAACAGTTCGAAACCAGGTGTCTTAATAAAATGGACCTGTATATTCTGTGTATTCTGTTTCTGTGCAGTCTGTTTTTGACATGTATTGTGCTTCCTGCCTCCCGCAGACATAGTGTTTCCATGGAGACAGGAGCGTCCCTCGGCCTGAAAAGACGATATGAAGAGGTGGACCAGGGCTCTCCGTTCTCGCTCACGCCAAAGGACTCAGACGATGACATCTCCAGCAGCGACAGTGCAGACAGCTGCGATAGCCTCAACCCCCCATCCAGTTCATTCACACGTAAGGGACTAAAAGAATGGATCATTCATTTTTTCTAAGATTATAATTAACACTTTATTAATTAATAAGACTGCAGTTATTTAGAGGTTGTATGTCCTCTGCAAAAAACAAAACCATCTTCTCTTTTTATAGAAAAATCCTGTTGTACCTGTAGTTTACGCCTCTAGAGGCATGCTCTAAAATTCATGGGATTCTTGATATTGAGTTGAATCCAGTGGAAAAATCCAAAAGTCCATTATTACAAAATATTTATCCATCCTAACCACATAATATGCTTGATGATTATTGATATAATTTACCTGCACCATCTCAGTTTATCACTACAAGAGAATGCTGTGGTCACATGATTAAAGGTTTCAAATCTGTTCTATTTCTCCCATCAGCCACATCTATTCTCAGACGACACAAACCATCTCCGGGGGGTAAGAGAGTGAGGTTCGATGTGGTGACGGTATATTACTTCCCCCGGAGGCAGGGCTTCACCAGCGTGCCCAGTCAGGGGGGCAGTTCTTTGGGCATGGCTCGCCACCACTGCTCCATCAGACACTACACTCTGGGCGAGTTCGCTCGAGAACAGGAGTCCAGCCACAGACACACCCTCCGCCAGCACCTACGACAGGAGAAGCTCAATGCACGCAAGATGAAGGTAACAACATGTACTTTTACCTAAGGCTGTGCAATTAACTTAAATGTACCTGTGATTCAGTTATTTCTGATTATCAATAGTAGCGTTGTAGACCTTAAGTCGTTTCATCGATTAATCGGTCGATGGACGACAGCAGAACGGTGAAGTTGAATTAGTTGAAATATCTGTATTTTTTGTAATTATATGTAAAAACACAGATCAAACTCATTTAATCTGTCTTTATATGAATACATTGTGTCTAGTATTATTATTCTGTATAGATAATTGTTTTTGCATAATCTCCCTGCAGGTGTGGTCTTGTGAGTGGAGTTTGGGTCAGATACATAGACATACGTAATAGTTTTGAGAGCTTATACCACACCCCTTTTTTAGTCAACTACAGCCCTAATCAATGATATGTATTTTTGATCAAGACGTCTACAGTAAGTTGTCTGTCATATTAATCAATAAAAGCTTTTAATAAGACCAAATAAAAGTAATCACGAGGCCTATTTTTACCTGTCTACTTGTCTATGAAGGTGGTGTATGAAGGTGGGTAGTTAGTGGTTTTACTTTTGCCCCTGTTTCTTGTTAGTGAATATAATAATATAATAATAGGGTGAGTCATATGACAAAATGTCTTTTTTCATATTGTTAAGCACTTGAATACAGTATGAATATTTCTTTAGCAAGTAACCTGCCTTTTTAATATTAATGGCTGTTCTGTGGTTTTTGTTTTCTCTTTAGGATATATTTTGAATTCTTCATAACCTAGATAAACATTTTCTTTAGAATTTTGCAACCTTTTCAGCCTATACAAAGCTGAAATGTGTCACAGAAAGGAGGATGAAGGGCATTATCGTTATTATTTTTATACTATTGCGCAGTATGTTGGCATAGTTCTTAATAGGTAGTAGAGTAATGTGACATGAAATGATGTGTTAATTTATGTATCTGTGTGTGTTGGGTACACTATGATAAAATGTATGATAAAAATAAGCATAACGCACCTCAAAACACATAGACAGTTTCATTTTTTCATCTTTCTATGTGCTTGATGTACTAGAAAACCTTTGGGGGCCCCCCCTGCAGTACCTCTGATGCCACCCAGGGGGTCCCGGACCCTTTTGGGAGCCATTGTCCTAGACGCTACACAGAATAATAAAGGTTGGGAGCCGCTGTTGTACACCAAGCATTAGCCTCATAGCAATCCTCTGCTCCACAGCTGACGCGTAATGGCACAGTGGAGTGTGCCCAGGCGGACCTCCTGACGTTGGACGATGTTTCAGACGAGGACCTGGACGTGGACGGTCTGGAGGTGGACGACTGCTTCTTCCTTCAGCCATTGCCCACGAAGAGACGGCGCGCGCTGCTCCGAGCCTCGGGCATTAACCGCATCGATGCACGGGAGAAGGCCGAGCTCCGTGCCCTTCGCCTGTCCCGAGAGGAGTGTGGGTGTGACTGCCGCCTCTACTGTGACCCGAGACATTGTGGGTGCAGCCAGGCGGGGATTAAGTGCCAGGTAAGTGGGATGGGCTGTATAAGGTTTTGTTATTGAAATGTCAGGCCAAAACCAGTAAACTACATATGATTGAAACTAAATTATTTCTTTTTTATTTGAATAGGGGCAAATACAACAAATATAGATTAACAATTAACTAATCTGATGCGGGTGTTTATAGCCCAGGCCAATTTGCAACACCAGTCCCCACAATGGCTTTTAAAATGTTCAGATTTCACTAAAAAGCAATGGGATTATTTGTAGAAAAAGATAAATACAGTGAATTTGTCTTGGCTACATTCCTACATATTTACAGGTAGATGTTTGTGCATTACCTTGTTTTTAGGCATCCCTTTAATGAATAAATACACAAATATATTACAATAATGCTAATGCTTCTGTCCAAATTTTAATAATGTTTTTACGTGAAGTTTCAATCATGGCTTTGTTTGGACTATATTAGAAAGGTCATTCCTGGTTTGTTTCTGATCTAGTTTGTGGTGGTAAAAAAATAACAAAGGGAAAAATCTGTCTGTCTGTTTTGGATTATCACTGAAGCTCTAGTAGTAGCAAGAGTTGTTTTATTACACAGTATTGCTCAGCTTCTGAGGTTTTCTAATTTTTATATTTACACATGACAGCAGAGAGCCATTGTCGGGAGAGATCTAAGTTCACTGTCCAAGAGTAGTCCAGGCTGGTCATCTGGACAGTGTTTTTAAATCAATCAATTCAAAAAGAAAATCCTACTTTAATCAGAAATTATGGGATTGCCTCCTCAAACCTTGGTCAAAAGCTTGCAAAAAAACAAAACAAACACTATATGAATTCATTATTATTATTATTGTTATTAAACTGTATTTAATTCCTCTCTTCCTCAGGTGGACCGCATGTCTTTCCCGTGTGGCTGCTCCAGAGACGGCTGTGGCAACATGGCTGGTCGTATTGAGTTCAACCCTCTCCGCGTCCGCACACACTACCTGCATACCATCATGAAACTGGACTCAGAACGAAGAAAAATACACCTACATCACGCAACCGAAGACCACTTTTCCCAATCCCAACCCACCCTCACCCCTCTCCGCCCTGTATCTCCAGACCAGTGCTCCTCAATGTCAAGCGCAGACAGTGAACTACAACAACTGGAGGTTGAGGAAGCGGTAGAAATTCAAGATGTTTTGGATGAGCGTGATATACTGGAGCGAGAAAACGAGACCGCTGTGCTACATCTGCAAAGTGCCGAGGAGCAGGAGAGGAGGAAGAGAGAGGAGCTAGAGGGCGCTATAGAGCAGGAATTAACAAGACAAGCGGAGGTAGCGTCCATGGAGGAGGTGCTATTGCAAGGTCCTTTTCCTACAGGCGCTACTGTCCTCTGCATCACCGAAAATCAAGAAGAAACACCGTATAACAAGGAAGAATTGCTGTACTACCAACTTAGTCCTATAGAAGCAGGTGCGTTCGAGACCCTTCCGCAAGAAGAGGAGGGGTGCGTACTCACGGGGCAAAATCTGGGGCAAATTCAACAAGAAGACGTAAAAACAGCCGAGGAGGTGAATTCCTTCCAAAATACAATTAGCACAAAACAGGATATAGAAGATCTTAAATGTATTGAGAATTGTAGACCACCAAGCCCTCAGCTTAGCCCACCTTTAAACCAGTGCCAAGATCATACCCGCTTGGACCAAGAAGTTTACTAGCATTTCAGCATATGTTTGCACAATAGCTTAATCTATGATGAATTAATATCACCTTTTCAACATTCATTACAGCTTTGACAATAATAGGCTGCGATCTCCATAGCGACTTGTGAATTCAGTGAAATATATGACGTAACATGGGAGCGCGCATTGGCAAAACAGTAGAAATGTTTGTTATTTTGTTCGTGTTGAAGAATGCAGCCTTATTATTTCAGAAAAGAGATTAAGCAAAACAAAGATTAAGAAAAAAGCAAAAAAAACATAAAAAAAAAAAAAAGGCGGAAACCCATTTGAACTTGAATGCTGACGCAAGCCTTTGGTCAAGAGATGAAAAGAACTCTACACAAACTGTCTCATTCCCATTGAAACGTCTGGCGTCTGGCGGCTGTCGTCGAACCAAATCAAGTGAAAGTATCCTCCGCTGAACATAGACCTTATAATCCTGGAAATACTTGTTTTTCGTGTACTGTATTCGCATTATGTGAGACTGACAAATGTGTTTTTATTTTATTTTGTGTATGCACATCGAGAGGACTGGTGTGGCTCTACTGGGCATGAAATAGGGCTGCAAGATATTCAGTAACTATCGCTGAATTGTGAGATCACGTTTGCGTTATTTTATCGTTGACACAGTAAGATCGCGTGATTTAAATGAGAAATGTAAATAAGTTTGATCACTAATTACGCTGTGTCAAGTCAGACCTTACCATAGACTGAAGCGAGACTTATAACAACATTTATTTAAGGCAATAATTACTAACTTAATTTGGGAAGTCACACTGTTGGACCTTTTATCGTACATCACTGCTTACTGCTCTACCGTATTGCAGTTAACAAGCGTAACTTACCACAAAATTGAAAAGATGTGATTGTCTGAGAAGTTAAATGTGAACCCCTGTAACTAATTAGAAAAAATAATTGAAGAGCTAACGGGGAGAACACATTTTAACAGCTCTACGTGGTCTTTAAAATTGTTGACAATAAGAATTACATTGCATTATTGGACAATATTAACAGTATTGTTCTCATATATTTCGCAGCCCTATACTCTGAGTGAAGGTCCGACCAGGAGCAGTAGACTGGTTCTCGTCAATGCAGTGGTCCATCTCTGTAGTCTGAAAGATAGTTTGTGATGGTTGCCTATATGATATTATTAACAGTAACACATCTTTTGTGAATTAGATACTGTTACACTACATCCAGCGTTGTTACTTGGATAGTAAATGCTCTTTCAATCTCCAATGCTTTTTTTATTCACTAATTGTGCTCAAAGAAGTAGTTGTGCACAGAAATATACTAATTTGAAGAAAGACGCGATTCAAAATTGCTATTTCTTTAACTGAAAATTGTCCATGAAGTAATCAATTTGTATATTAATATTTAGCGGGTATGCATGTGCTGAGTGAATTTTAATTATCATTATTATTATGGCTGTTTGAGAAAAGAGAGCGTGTTATAGAATTTGTACATGTACTGTATTAGCAATGGGAGTCAGTCAGGGACGTACAGGGCCCTTCGCTAATATTGCCTCCAATGACAGTAGTATCATGTGCCAAGGAACAGGATCCAAAATCAGGTGATTAATAAAGAATTTTAAAGCTCCACTACGTAACATTTTAGCATATAGGCTTAAATAAACTAAATATATAAAGTATGTTTGTATTGCTCCTAAATATGTTGAGAATCATGCATGCGTCTTGTGATGATATAAAGGCTTTTATTTTTGTCTAATAGTTGGAGGAAATGTTATGCAATGGGGCTTTAAGTGATATGGATTTGTCTTGAACGGGAAAAATCTCTGTCTTGTTCCGAAACACTATTAGGAGGCCAGTGCCAAAATGTCCAGGAATCATCTATAGATTTGGGGTAGTCCTAGTTAAGTCCTGGTTTAGCTCTGGGCTAGTCCTAGTTCAGTTCTGATTTAGTCTTGGTTTAGTCCTGGTTTAGTCCTTGTTTAGTCCTGGTTTAGTCCTTGGGTGCCAGTATTATCGGAGAGCTCTGTATGTTTTTCCAGATGGTGCTCTTGACTGATGGTAGAGGTGACGTAGAGACGCAATAGCTGTTGCACTGCAAAATCATTTATAATTGTGACGGATGGGGTGTGTTGTCTTTGCAATCTGGTAATGTTTTCATTTGATATTCTTGTGTCTCTTGCTGCATAAGTGTGCCGACTCTGCCTACACAAACTAGTCCTCTGTGACAGGGCTGGACAATTTATTGAATTTTAATCAGGATTACCAAACTTTTTCCATAAACTCTATGGTACAAAAAATATTTATTAAATTCAGTTTTGAATGATGTGGGCGCTTGTTCCTCCAAAACCAGGAGGAAAGCCAGTCATCCAGTCTACATGAAATACAAAATATTACTCAAATATATAATCTTTCCTCTGCACATCAACGTATCACTGTAAAAAATAATGGTTTACAAAAACAACCGAATTATGATTTCTGAAGGCTGTGCAACTAACCAAATTTGAACCAGAATTACATTTACTGTTCTAGTCTATTATTATAAATCTATAATTGGAAAAATGTGTTTTAAATGATCATCATGGGTGCTTGTTTTGCTCCTTCAAAGCCTGGAGGAAAGCGGCTCAACTAATGAAATACAAAATCTTACAAAAAAAATAATCATTTCAAATTTGACCTCAAAATTTGTACATTTAAGTCTATTTTTCTCTATAATTGAACAGCCCTGCTCTGTAACGGCCCCTAAAATGGCGGCCCCTCAGACAGAGAACATGCAGCTGTGTAGGAGAGTCTGTTGTTTTTATTTGCCTTTTTTATTGTCTTAATATTAACCTGCTTGAAATTGCACCAAAGCAGTGGCCACAAACCTAATTAAAAGAATCGGCCATGCATTACGCAGCCCATTATGTAGCCCTATTGTAATTATACGGCAGCAGATGTATTGTGCACTGCTGAAATCTAGTTAAAAAGACGGAGTAGTTTTGACTATGAGATTTATTTTGCAAATCATTAGGCCTATGTGCTTTTACTTGTAAATTTTTTATTTTATTTTATGCTATTTTTTCTGCCTGTGAAATACTTTTCATATGAATAATTAAAGTGCAATTTTAATTTCTCCCTTGCCTAAAATATTGCTATGGGGAAAAATATGAACAAACTTTTTGGTATGTACTGAAAAAAAGTTCTGGTCTGATTGGGAAATAATTCTAAAATAGTCAACTTATAGATTTAAAGTCATTTAACTCGTTTTTGGCAGCGCATGAAGGAACTATGATGTAGTGGCCTGTTGTAATTATAATGCAGAGATGTATTGTATAATCGGTCATTGTGTTCTCTGCCTGCTGTGACGCTTTTGTCTCTCTTCTGTCGTTACATTTAGGTTCGTGGCCACTGCCGTAATTGACTTCACTTTTGTGACCGTGTGAATGGGTGAGTGAGTGATCGTGTTAACACAATGTACGGCTGTGAGAGCTGTTCTCATGCTAACTGTTGCCTAAAGTGGAAAAGTTTTTATACCAACATTAAAACATTAAAACACGTAAAACAAAGCCCCACTGTTCATTTTTTTACTCATGGTTTTGAAAATTACAAGTCGCACTATGTAACTTCTCTGGTAGAGGGTATCTGCTTGTCTCTATGGAGAATGTTCTATACTGTGGCCAAGTTAGATCTATGGAGAGGCAAACCTACTTATTCACTGTGCACTTATCTGGTTAATTAATTTGATTTTATTTTTTTGTGTGAAATTATTCAAATTAAATCTAAAAAGAAAAATCTGCTGGTTCTGTTTACTTACATCAGATTTTGCGGTTTACATTTAAAGGTTGCATGTTATAAGGTATTTTTGAGTAATAAAACACCCTTTATGAAATGAATGCTAGTTAGATATGTTAATTGTTATATATAGAACATGGAGACAAACTAGGGGACTTTCCACCAGAAAACTTACATAGTTTACCTTTAAGTCGGGCATTAATTATGCTGTAATATCCCCGTGTCACAGTGTTGTACAGCCCAAGGTCATGGGAGAGTCTCCAGGATGAGGAAGTAAAGAAAAATAAACATGAAAATTAATGATCATTTATTTAAAACTTTGGAGCAGTGGGAAAGCCCTCGCTCCAAAGGGCAACGCCACCAGACTAATTACTCAACAGGTCGATTATTCAGCTACAAAATAATATTATTACTGTTCATATCAATGCCTTAAGTCTAAAGGTCTGAGAATTTGTCAACCTTGTCCTATCTAACGTTGTGTCCCTGGGCAAAACTCTTTTCCCATAATCACAATTTATGACAGAGAGGAAGGGCATCTGGCATAAAACAATCTAAATCGTGACTATATGGCGATCTTGAAGATACAATGAGAAAAACTGAAAAAATAATGCACATTTATGTTGCATTTTACTAATTTTAGATGCTGTTCTTTGGCAGGTGTGGATTGACCTACTAGCCTAGATCAATCAAGTCATTACTGAAGAGCAAAAGTGCAACACACACATACGCCACTAGATGTCAGCAGTGAAGCACCTTACACAGACTCTCCTTGACCTAAACCTCAGCCTGTGCTCCTCAACCTCGAGGTACATCTTCAGTTCAACAGTGGCAGCCTCACAGGGCTAAACAAACGTGTTCATTTAACCAACAGAAAGTTAGAAAACAATGATAAAGGTGCGCTGTAACATATCTATCTTTTTTATTCTTCAAACATATACTGAAAGACATGTGTTCCTACTGTGAGCAGATCTGACCTCTCACTGTGCCTTGATTCAGCAGCTACATTGCACTTATATATTATGATCTAATTAATTCCTCATGCACTCTTTCAGTTTATCTCATATTTACAAGCGTACTTTTACTGCCCTTGTAATCAAAAGTGTCCTCTGCATTTGACCCATCCTTCAGTCAGTGCCAATGGGCTCACTGTCAGGAGTCGTGGGCGACCACTGCACCCGGGAACTCATCTCCAGATGTTGATCAGAACTACCTACTTGGAGAATTAGCCTATTGCACATGTTTTCAGTTATGTTCTTCATATTATTGGACTACTGTCATATTGAGACAAAGGCCCCGTTGTAAATATTGTTTTGTTTGTTCACCATGGTAACTCAAACTGCTCCTCCGAGGCTCTGTCCATTCTCTGATTGTAAAAATGAAGCTATCGTTCGTCTTTTTTGAATCGTAGGAAGCTGATGTTAAGTGATACATTGTCCCCCACACTGCTCCCCTGTGCCTACTGATTCCTCTAACAGGTCTGTAAGAATAACTGCTTGGTGTTTTTGCCAATTTAAAGATTACACTGTACTTTTCTATTGTTAGTTCATTCTCTAATCAAGTGACTATTTTTAAGGTTTTCCTGTTATTATTTAGGCAAATCTCTTATTTTATATAACATTTATCTAAAGAAATATGGTAAATGGTAAATGACCACTTTTTTATATTGCCTTTTTCCCACCTTCAAGGCACTCAAACACTCAAAGCACATTACATCAAGGAACTGCTCATCAATCCACACACACATTCATACACCGGTGTACACAGACACAGGGGGTGAGATAGTGTCTTCCCCAAAGACACAACAACATCATTCATCTGTAGAAGCTGGGATCGCACCGCTAAACTGTGGGTCAGTAGATCTGACTGCTCAACTGACAATGTTTATGTCTAGAGCAGGATTCGAACTGCCAACTTTTCAATCAACAGTTTACCAACTACCATTAAAGGAAATTAGTCTTCCAAATGGACAATGACCTGAAGCATACTGCCAAATTGGTTACAAAGTGGCATAAGAATAACAAAGTCAGTGTTTTGAAGTGACCATCGCAAAGACCTGATCTCAATCCTATTGAAAATTTATGGGCAGATCTGATAAGACATGTGCGAGCAAGACGGCCTGCAAACTTGGCTCAGTTACACCAGTTCTGTCAAGAGGAATGGGCCAAAATTCCTGCCAACTGTTATGAGAAGCTTGTGGAAGGAAATCCAAAACGTTTGACCGAAGTCATACAGTTTAAAGAAAAATACTAATGAAATGTATGCAAACTTTTGACTAAAACAGAAAACGTTTAGTCTGATTTCATGTCAGACAGTGAGAAAAAATATGAATATATATGTTTGTGTCTTTTTATATAGTGCATGTAAGCTTCTGATTTCAACTGTACTGACTATTTTTGGAAGAAGAAACTCATAGTCCAAGCCAAAATACCTTCTATAATCAGCGTACCCTTTCTGTCCTGTACATTCTATTGTTGCTCCTCATCAATGACCGGAAAACTTAGTCCAGCTAAAGTGCTGGTGACGAAGCAGTGCACAAATACCAACACCATTTAAAAAATACAGTCTAATTATGACAAAGAATGCATGGCTTCCCTTTCACCATGTTCCCAAAGAGTTGAAGAACTGCCAATGAAAGATGTATCCTGCTTTTTGCATGAGCTATTGTGACTGTGAGTGGCATTAGGAGGATGTGTTATGCCCTCAGTTAACCGTGTACTCATGAGGAAGCAAGTTAGATTAAAAATGTCCTCACAAAATATGAATTGGATATTTAAAAAAAGAAAAACTCTACTCTCATAACAAAGATGTGAAGTGTAGATTTACAGTTCACCTTCCAAACTCCAGCGCCCATCCCCATCCCCCAGCGCATCTAATTCAAACTGTGAATAAGTCCCTCCATAACCTGGCCTCCACCTACCTCTGTGACCTCCTCCATCACTACCACACACCCGATCATCAGATGCCAACCTTCTGGAGGGACAGGACCTTCTCTGCTGCTGCCTTGAACTGTGTGAAGCGTCTCTGAGTGTGTTATTATTATCAGATCCTTACATTAATATTCACATTGTCTGCATAACGAAATTGGTTGTTTTTCACATCGATACTCTGATACCTTGCAGTGAACCCAGAAAGGCACCACTTGGCACAGAAATCAAACATGGGGCACTCTTTTTGTGAGGAAGAAGTGCTAAACAACCAGGCACTAGGACATGAATATTATTGGATTTACTGTATTGTCCAGGCCTTGATTCATTCCAACACTTTAAAAGAACTGGAGGTAAGATTTCGGTTTTAAACATGTGATCCCAAATACGACCTAAACGTGCTCAAATCAATCATTAAATAAATCACTAATAACAACTGTAATCCTGATTTATTCTTAATTACAAAAACATTGGATGATGATTAAGTGCTTTATATTGCTATTTCGTGTTTTGATTGCCAAGATAATTATCCAATCAGAAAGCAGAATGAGCTTTACAAGTGTCTAATTTGGGTTGCCAGTTTCAATGCTGATCTGGAGTGTTTACAGTGCATGCCAATTTAAGATGCACTGCTTAGTCTAACTGTATTTTATTTCATTTCTGTAAAAAAAAAATGCAGAATGAGCTAAGCAGTCAATCTGTTAAAAGTCTGTGGTAACATTTCGTTTAACAAAAAAACAAATCAATGCTAATATTTATCAAGAATATCAGTATTAGCAAAGGTTTCTGTTCATGCTGTGATCAGTGGTCACATTTTTGCATAGCGTTTTCCCACCTTTAAGTTACTCAAAACACTTTACATCAAGGAATCACTCATTAATCTGTGAGAAGTGGAATAGCACCGCCAACCTGTGTGTCAGTGATCAGTGATGTTTTACGTCACGAGCGGGATTTGAACCGCTAACCTTCAGATCAGTGGACAAACACTGTACCAGCTGCGCTCCTGTCTTGAGAAACACTTGTCCATCTCCTCCTCTTCCTCCTTCCTCAGTGTGACTCCAGACCTGTGGCATCATCCCGTCTCTATTCAGACTCTGTGTAAATGGCACTATTCATTCATTAATCCTGTGGTATGTTCAGTGGATGGCTCTCACTGCTGACAAACTATTTCACTCAGTGTCCAGGGCCCGCGTGGAAAAGCGCAGTAAAAGTCATTTCCAAGCTACAAAATTGTGTTGCTTTTTGTGCTGCCAACAAAAGCATGGTAACAGCTCGTACAATTAGGTGTTGGAGACATTTTCCTGAAAAGGGGAAAACATAATTTCCCCCATGGTTTGATTTGTATCTTTAAAGTTGGCTCACGATTTTGAGTTGAAAAGTTGTAATTTCGAGATTGATTTAAACCCCATCTCAAAAAGTGCATGAGAATTTGTATCTTTGTGCCAGTCTATAAATAATTAATAATTAGCTTGAGATAAAATGTCGACTTCTGCTTACATTGATAAAACTAATGCTCTGTAGACGGTAGAAAATATACAGACATTGTCGTAGTTACATTAGAGTAGTCACAGAATCAAAGTGAAATGCTTATTTTGCAATTTAAAGTTCCACAGTGCAACTTTTCTGGTGTGGATCCATGGAATGTCATTGCTTTGCCTGAAATTTTCCAAAGTATGCCTTTAAATGTATCTACCCTGCATCTTAAAAACATACACGTTCTGGTCTGTAACTGGTACCTGCTTGTTGCCATGGAGATTTTAAAGTCTGTGTAACAAATGGAGGCGTAAGAAATACTCAGAAATACTTTTACTTCTGCGTACTCCTTTTGAGAATTGTATGGTTTTGTCAAGTTTATATGAAATTGCTCAACTTTTTCTACAAACAGAACAAACTGAATCAAACTGAACAAAATTCCAGGTAAAGAAATAGCATCTCCAAGCAGGTGTCTGACCGTCTACACGTCTACCACAAAAGCTTCATGGTGCATCTTTAATATTTAGTCTCGTTACATTCCTTCAATGTCTACAGTTCCCTAACAACAACTCAGAAGACACTAGAACCAAATACTAACACATGTGTATCCGCAGCTGTGAGAGTTACAGCGTGTTTTGTTGTTTCCGTTCCCTGGGGACATGTTCGTCATCGTCCCAAAAGACCTACACAGACCAGTGTACGTAGATCAATGCTGTGGTATTGAGTCAGGGGTCTTCTGAGGATCAAGTGCATGTTTAGCTCTGATTCTGATGTTAGTTTGGTTAAGTTTTAGTTCTATTTTAGTCCTGGTTAAGTACTGATTTAGTCATGGTTAAGTTATGGTCTAGTCCTGGTTCGGTCTTGGCTTAGTACTCTTGCAAAACTGATTTAATCCTTTTATGGCCCAAAGACTTGCCCGGCAAATCCAGAATGATGACCAGATTCACATCATCGTAAAGTATTGAAGAAGTGTGTATTCTGGATCCCAGGCAACCAAAGTACTGTTCAGTTTTAGTTCTGTTTTGATTTTGGTTCAAACTAGAAATTCATGGGTTTCAGGTTCCTCTTATATGCAACATTTTGAGGAACATGTCATAACAGTCATAACTATTTTAAAATGTCTATGACTATTTCTTCATTATTCTGATACCAACATGTAGTAGATAGATTTTAGATATGACAGATGAAAGCACCAAGCCAAGTTACAGGTCAGATCTGTGGAGAGGCAACAGAAGAATGTATGTTTTTCATGTATTTTTGAGGAAAAAAAACATCTATAATTGAAGTTTGATTCAAATGGTCACATTTTTATATAGTGCTTTTCCACCTCAAAGCGCTTTACATCAAGGAACCACTCACATTCACACACACATTCATACAGCAGTGAGATGGGTTAAGTGTCTTGCCCAAGGACACAGCAGTAGTCATCTGTGGGAGCTGGACAAACTGTGGGGGCTCTACAAACTGAGCTACTGTTGCCCATATTGATGCATACTATAGAACATTCCAGGTAAATCAATAACATCTCCATGGAAACTTTCAGTTGGTAGATTTCAGACCAGAAAAGTTACATAGTGCACCTTTTAAGTCCCATAAAAGACACTGCAGCATATATCATTTTGTGTTACATGTTTCCTGATCCACATATCTGAGTTTCCTCTCTCTACTGTAATAAAAACCATCCCATTAGCTAAGCTCCTGGCTCCGTGCCCGCTCCTCATCCTCTGGTGGAATATCTGAACACTGACATAGTTTTAGGAGAATCTCGCGTCTGTGTTCTGATCTAATACAGTTTAGTTTGAGCGAGGCATTCCAGATTACAGTGACCTGGAAACATGTGCAGACAAATGTTTAATGTAAGCAAATAAAGAGGTGATCCCATATGTGAGGTATGAGGAGAGAGGGAGCTAAAGATGTCCCTGACCCCATTGTTTAAATATACTAGAAAGGACACAGTGATAACAGAATAGCAATTCTCAGGGACACAAAGCAGTTCTATGTAATATTGGCTAACTGTGCATAAGATCAGGCAAAAATGAGCGGTTTAGTCTTATCCGCTATTGCAGTGGTTCTTAACCTTGTTGGAGGTACTGAACCCCTCCAGTTTCATATGCACATTCACCAAACCCTTGTTTATTGAAAAATATATGTATATATATATATATATTTCAAATTCAAGACACATGTATGTTTTACTGGTGCACAAAACATCACTGTGTACAAAGAATAAAACCAATTCAATGCATGAACTCACAACAAATTACATACATACCTTTTTACAAAGACATGACCTTTTTTATACTGATATATTTGGCTTTGGAGGTGCCAAGCGCCAATATATCAGCTGATATATATATTAAGATGACATTTACTGTTATTCTGCCTCTTTACAGTAATTTTAAAATCAAGTTGGCCTAGTTTTGAATAACACTAGACGGGAGCGTGTCTATGTTTTTACAGCTCTTTGTTCCCACAGTGATGTTTTCTGACATTTTAAAATATATTGTTGAAAGTAAATCCATAACACTTACGCTCACCCTGGCCCTAACTGGAACCATGACCAGTCCAGAGCAATAAACACGTGATGTTGTTGCAACTGGACAAAACATTTTTCAGAAAAGATGTTTGGCTGCTCATCCAAGCTGCTTCGATATTTACGTTTATTTCAATATTAGCATCCTTTTTGACAATAATCATAAAATAAGCATGTACCTGGCTCCTTCAGTGCTCTCTATGATGTTATGGTTTATTCTGTCCCCAGCTGCATTGGCATTGATTTAACATGGACAAAAGGGTGTTCAATGCAAAATGTGTGTTTTGTAGATGATAAGCACTCAGAAACATGTGAGTAATCTGAAGTCAGCTCATTATTCAAAGTGTATTATCGTCTTCTTCATTTTACCTCCAGTCACATAGAATTTAGAAGAAGCTGAAATAAAAGTGCTTCAATATTTCATTCAGATGGAGCTGATAAAATGACTTTTGTCAAAAACATGACCTTTTTTAATACTACCACACTGAAATTTTTGACCTTATGTATTTCAATAATGAACTTATTGTATTTATGCTATTTATTATTTTTTTTACATTTTAACACATACCCTTCACCTAATTTTCATCACTCCAGAATAATAATGAATATTTACTGCAAATCAGTGTGACTTCTGCTGTTGCCTTTAAGAGACCAGTTCAGACCAGTTCTGCTATTGACTTAATTGTGGGTCAAATGTGTATCATATGTAATCATTAGCATTAGCTAATGCCAATTAGCTAATGCCCCCGACCACCACCAATCATCACGCACACACCACTTGGGCGAAGTCTCTTGCCTAAAGACACAATGACAAAGTTGGTCCGAGCGGGACTCGATAGATCTGGATATTATGTGGTTCTATCTGGGAAAGATTAAGCCTGCTGTACAAATCCTTGCAGGTTACAGGTCAGATCTGTGGAGAAGCTACCCCCTTCAAAATAAGATGCATGCTTTTTCTAAAGAATGCATCTTATTTTGAAGGGAGTAGGGGTGTCAGGGGTGTCAAACTCAATTTCATCGAGGGCCACATCAGCAAAATGGCTGCCCTCAAATTTGCATAGATGTAAAAAATTTGACAGTGTAACTGCGTATCTCTTGATAAACTGACATTTTAAGACAGTCATACGTTTTAATTTACCTTGTCACAGGCCACATAAAATGATGTGACTTTTGGCCCCCGGGCCTTGAGTTTGACACGTGCTTTAGAAGATAGTTTAGTTATAAAAAGCCCTGCTGAAGATCCATGCTTTCTACAAAACAGTCCAAGCAAAGCAATACCCTCAAACAAGCAAAACCAAACAGATGGCAAACCTGGCAACAGAAAAGTTACAAAGTAAGTACACCTTTAAATCAGCAGAAGGTAGAAATGGCAAATTGTAATTACTTTTGTAGTGAAAATAAACTAAAAGGAAAACAGCTGATTGACACTGAAACATCTGCTGCTAACCAAAGGTGGTGGCATTGCAATTCCCTAATGTCATCAATTATGGTCACTATTTAAAACTTCATATTTATTTTCATTGGCAGCAGTTCTATAAAGAGGAAAGACCCTTTATGGATTATTATTTTTGAAAATAGCAGAACTTGCACAAAACAGAGGAAGCCTTTTTCAGACTTCTAACACTTCTTTGGCTGTGATCTGTGATGCTTTGACACTCTGCTGCCTCAGGCCTGAACATGGACCGCCTCACAAGGACATCTGTGACCCCATGTGCTCGGACAGGGGGCAGCATGTCATTCAGACTCTTGAGAAAGGAAATACAATCACATCCTAAGCATGTCCCAAATGGGGAATAAATAATGTGAATCCTCTACCACTGCAAATCAGGCATAAGCAGGCAAATCACCAGCACTAATGAGAACCATGTTTGTAATGTCACGTTTGTGTCTGGAAATACAGTAGAAAAATACTTTTTTTTTTCTTTTAACTGTACATTTTTTATGTTTTAATTTCTTATTTTTTATAATTTTCTTTATTATTATTATTATTATTATTATTATTATTATTATTATTATTATTATTATTGTTGTTGTTGTTATTATTATTATTATTATTATTATTTTACTTTTATTGAATGCATTTTTCATTTAGACATATAATAACATAACATTACATATTCACTCTCATGTGATATTGTGACATGATTGATTGAGAAAAATAACAATGCCTGCCAGGTATGGTCATGTTTTACTAAAGGTCTGAATGGAGCAAAATACAGATGTGGTTTTAACATCTTGCTGATCTTAACTAACTCTAACAACTGAGTTACTGTCGCCCTGAGATATATACATTGTGGGCTTTTAAAAAACTTTTTGGTCTGGTTTACACTGATTAAATCTGTATGAAGGCTCAGTTTAGTCCTGGTCTAGTCCAGATTTAGTTCTGGGTCCCAGTTTTGATGTGATGTATGTGTGGCTTTATGGCTCTACGATAAACACAAGTTCTGTTCACACATGTTTTATCTCTGTTGAAATGCCTTATTGAGTGTGCATGCATAAATTAAAAAAAAAAAGAATAGTATTTTCAGTTAATATTTATAATTTATAATTAATAATTACAAATAAAAGTTCATTTTGTTGTCTATAATTTGTTCATTTATATTTTTGCCTTATTCATAAATCACGTTCTACAAATATTGTAATAGCC
The DNA here is from genome assembly GCF_009829125.3 of Periophthalmus magnuspinnatus. Taxonomy (NCBI): domain Eukaryota; kingdom Metazoa; phylum Chordata; class Actinopteri; order Gobiiformes; family Gobiidae; genus Periophthalmus; species Periophthalmus magnuspinnatus. The sequence continues at coordinate 7,577,312 of NC_047132.1, forward strand.
CAAATAAACGTCCAGTCTATTGTACACATTATTATCCTGGCCCTGGCAAATGATTTGTTTTATCCATGACCTTACTTCCTGAAACACAGCTTTACCTGTGAAAACAATGGTGGCCTCTGTGGATAAGATTTTCCAGTGCACTTGTCGTCATGGAAACGTGTATGCGAAACAGGAAGTGCCAGAGCGCGGGAGGGAGGGGTCTGGAGTTTGTGTGGAATAATGTGAAAGTTGTCCAAAGGAAACAGGCTTAGCTTTAGGCTCCATTTTGGGCTGCAGGTGCTTTCCAGCCAAGCGCTGATAAGAATCGACTACTGCACAGTCTAAACAATGATCAGTGCAACAGCAGTGGTTACAGCTGGCTACGTGCTTAAACTGTGTAAAATTTAACTGGGTGACAAAAGATGTGGAAGAAATCTGCACAATCAAAACATATAAAAAAGAAGCCCAAAATACCCCCAAAATATTGTCCTCTATACCTCCTGTAGTCCTATAATATGCTCCTGTAGTCCTGTAATATGCATCGTCTGGACTTTTTTAACTACTTCTGAAAACCTCTTCTATATTTTCATTAGTTATTTCAGCAACTGAGTGTAAAGCATGTTATGCAAGTGTGACAGGAATGTAAAATGGGGCTATAAACAATAGTTGCCAAAAACATTTAGTCAGTAAGGGGGCGACAGTAGCTCGGTTGGTAGAGCGTTTGTCCACTGGTCTGAAGGTTGGTGTTTTTGCTCTCAACATAAATATCATTAGTTGAGCCACTGAAGCACAAATGAATGCTGTTGTGTCCTTGGGCAAGACACTGTGTACACTGTTATAAATGTGTGTGTGAATGGGTGAGTGGTTTCTTAATGTAAAGTGCTTTGAGTGTCTTGAAGGTGGAAAAACGTTAAAAAAGCCAATAAAAAAATGTTATCATTTGCTAGGAGGAGAACTTGTTGAGTTACAAAGTGGAATATTTGGGCTCAAACATCAAACTGAAACACCAGATACAGGAAACAATATGACCATTAGCTCTCGCTTTAAAGGTTCTGTATTACACAAAATGGACTCTTGTGAGCTTTAAGCCATTTTATTATGTTGTTACCTCGTTAAACACAGACCCAGACTTTGTTTCATCCACACATGTTTAAGTAATCCTTTATTATTAGTCTACTTCTCCAAAGCTCAAAATGCTCTGTTTCACCTTGTGACGTCACAAAGTTAAGTCAAGTTAACAGCTGCCTTTCACCTTTAGTTCAGCGGGGATTGGTATTTCCAGGGGAGCACTTCCTGTATCACCACATGACATCACAAGGTGGAATAGAGGGTTTTCAGTTTGAGCTTAAATATGCAGGATTTGTGTGTTAAACATGTGTGAATGAAACAAAACACAACTCTGGGTATATTTTTGATGAGGAAACAACATTTTAACTGATCAGAAAACTGTAATATGAGCCCTTTAAAAACAATATTTGTGAATATACTACACATTTTGTAAGCTTTTAGGCTTAGCTATAATTAACAACATCACACCTTATCCTTTTTTTATACAGCCGCATTATTGATTCACTATTCCTGTATTATTCATCACTCAACACTTTTAAATCCCATTTCCCACTATCCTGACTAAAATCTATTTTCTCCTGCGTCTGTGCTGGTAACCTGCTTCTATAGTTACAGCTGGGAAAACAGGTGGAGCTCTTGATGGAGTACTCTGTCATAACATTGCACCGCTCCATCAGCCCCAAACCCTCTGCACAAAATTAATTACACCCCTCACATGACTTTAGATGGTTATTTATAGGCCCGCGCTGGGGTCTGCACAGAAAGGAGACCCCCAAAGAGACAGTGGAGAGGGGACCACAGACGCTAAGAATAAAGTGACAACGATCTAGAAACTGGTGGAGTAATGTAATGTAATGTAAGGTCACTGTGGGAGATTTAAGCAAGAGTGAGCAGAGACAGATAAAGATCCAGAAATTCTACATTGGTATTTTCTTATTTTAGTAGTAAGATATGCTAATTAGAACAGTAGATTGCCATAAAACTGTCTTAATAGGGATTTTCAAATGTATTATTAGGCCCGAGCCCCTACAGGGCGTAGGGCCTATTGCTTCCGCAACGATGAGTGGGCGCGAAGCGCGCAACTTCGTAGCAGCACCGCGGCATGGGTTTTCATATACGGCATGGGTTTTCATATTTGTTGTTGCTAGCATGTCAGCATCAACATCGAGTCAATGGGCGATTGACTCGATGTTGACGCTGACATGCGTTAACAGGAGTCAATAGGAGGAGTCGTCCCCCATCGCCCCCTGCACAGCATATTTGTTCTTGCTAGCATGTCAGCGTCAACATTGAGTCAAGTCCACATATAGGAGCAAAGAAAGTACCTGTTCAAGATATACTTAAAGAGTAAGAAGTCATTTTGCGCATATGTTGAGGTCCTGTAAGTCTTCAAATGTATTGATTTTGATTAATAAAGATTTGTGCTGAATTTTGTTCAATAAGAACGACTCCATCTAGTTGTTTTTATTTGTATATTTTTGTTTGCTCAAATTATGAACGTGTTAAAAATAAACCCTCAACCTTTTCAGCAGGGCTCAAACAATAGTAAGCATACTTTTACTTTTCAGCTCAGTTCAAAAATGTAGTAGAGTAGAAAGTACAGATACCTGCTCTCAAAGTGAAGTACAGGTAAAAGGTATCTACTTTAAACTTTACTTACTTATTTTCCACCAGTGTATATAACCCAAAGCCTGTTAAATATGATCAATAGCTCCTATTACATGGCATCATAGGCCGACCTGTCTCGATGTCGGGACAGCAGACTCTCTTTGACAATTTGCTGAATGTCCCTCTCTGTTCAAAGTCCACAAGCTTAAAATATCCAGGCTGAAATTAATAAATGTGTCAGATTTCTAATGTGGCCTGTTCATCTTTGTTTCCCAAACTAAAATAATCCAAGTTCCCTGTTAATACTACTGACGGATTGTACTTTGCTCCAGTAGAGGTGACAGCTGTGCAGATACCTGCTCTGATGTCCTCTGTGCTGTGGACACCTGTGCAGATGAACATGTGGACAAAGTTGTTGGTTCCCTTCGATAAGGAAGGTTGTCCAGACTTCTTATATACGTTTATTTTTAAAATAGTTCTGTTGAAGCATGGCTGAAAAGTAATGTCTGACTTTCATTGGTTAAATTTCATAGAATTTTTATTTATTATTACTTTTGTCAGATTCAAGTTATTTTTGTGACCATTGTGAGTTTTTCCTTCATTAACTGCACCTTTCATTAACTTTCATTTTCATTAGAAAATGACAAAAGACCATTTTAGAAAACAAATACATTTCATTTAAATTTGAGAAAATACACAAAGAAACCATGTACAATCTATATAGTAGTAGATTTTTATTTTATTTTTTGTTTGTATCAAAATTACTATGTGTATCACTGATTAAGAAAATAAAATTGAAGGTTGAAGTAAGTACAGAGCAGTGGGTGTAAGCCAGTAGCGGTGAAAACGAGAGTTGATTGGCAAGATGGTGACAATAAATAATGAAAGTAAGAGATTAAAGACATGCACAAACCACTTCAAAAACAAATTTGAGAGGGGAAATGAGAAGGAGAAACAACTATAACATGATTAGAAGCTCTGAAAAAACTATTTTGCAGAATAGGTCTACTTTAAAGAACACTTTATTGTCCCCATAGAGAAATTTGTCCTCTACCTCTAACCCATCCATCTACACCTCTTATGCAAGCTTCCAGGAGCAGTGGGCGCACAGTGCAGCACTTGGTGAGCCATTTCCAGATCTCCAGAGTTAGTTTTCGTCAGGGCCTTAGCTGTGCATGTGTGTGCTCTGTGTTGATAGTGGAAACCAGAATCAAACCCATAACCTTCTTGTTGTGAGGCATGAGTGCGAGCCACTCAGCCACCATGACACACTACAGTTTGTCAGGCCGTGCTGTCAGAAACAGTCTATCTACAACAAGGGAATGTTCTGTCACTGGTGCAGATGTTAAAGAGGGGGTATTTTACTTCTGGAGAGTATTAACTGCTAACAGACGACATATTTAGATCACAATGTTACCTTTTATTGTTTTGAAAATGCTATATTCACAGAAAACAATGTATTAACATGTTAAATAAGTTTCAGTTTTGTTTGTGACGCTCAGAGTCTCCCCTCTCTTTGCTCTCTGCGTCAAGTCATTCCCCCTTCAGAGCACTATCACAGCACAATCAGTGTGCACCCCGCTATGAAACTACACATTACATCAGGTTTGTCAAGTTATTGTGTACTGTTTGGTATCATGTTTTTGTATATTTGTGGATGGAGCATTGGACAGAATCGTTCAGCTAACTGTAAGGAGGGTTTGAACGGACTCAAACATGCATGGATGACATTTAAAACCACTTGAGGCATGTTTTTGATGAGGGAACAACATTATAACAAGAAAACTCCAAAAAAGTCGATTTTGTATAATACCCCTCTTTAAGTAAATACATAATTACACACATAGACATAGATATTCTGATTATTTCAGTGAAATTCTATCATTGAAGAAACAAGGCCTGTTAGTTGTGTAGTTTTGAATCACCATACATTTTACCGTTCCACCATTCACCTGCATTAGTGAAGTGAATTCACAAACTAGGAGATTGCTTTGGTGAGGTGCAACATCAACACTATCTGACACTTTTCTAATGATACAGGCTCACAGACCTAAAGGCTGAATGTCACTGATTTTTACTGTCTTAAAAATGTGAAAAAACAAACTAGTTCATTTTAAATGATTTGCAGCAGTCCAAAGTTATTCCTCACTGACTTTAAGCAGAGCATCCTAACTACTCACCACAATGAGTAATGTATGAAGTTTTGCAGTGATGGCAAAGCTAACAACTAGCATTTTTTCTGATTCTCTGACAATAAAACACTATTATTAGAGCTTTTTGACCTCAAAGCCTGCTAAATAAACTTGATTTTTTCTACTAAATTGTATATAAGGTGTTCTAATAGCATGGTCTACTGTTCTGACTCATTTTTTCTATCTGACATCATACATCACTGCCCTGATTACAGCCAACAAAGTTTGAAGTGTGGAAGCCTGTTTGATGAATCATAGGCAGTGTCCCAATTCGCCAAATGCACCATTCGAAGTACTCCCCTAAGTACCGATTGAAGTACCCGGCCGAAAATGTGTACTCCTCAGTGTAACCGCCATCTTGTCGAAATGGGACATGCCTACACCACGGACCGTACTTCCACCGGTGTCTTTGCGCGTACGTTACATACATTATGTACATTATTTTTTATTATTTCGTCGCACCCGTTTATTTCTGTTTAGATTGAATATCAATGGGCAAATATAACGTTCAAGGTGATTTTTTCTCAATTGTAGCTACTTCATAACTTTAACAAAATATACCTTGTGAAAACATAATAACAGAGATCATTTTTACATTCATAGTCTATAAACCAGAGAACACTGATTAGTTGTACATAAAGTTGGGACATTAAAGTTTAACGATTCGGTATTTGCGCAGGTTTCATTTGATCTGTGGCTAAACCACTTTAATACCAGTAGGGGGCGCTGTTTACCTTCTATGCCGTGCCAGTTCATTAGGCCCGAGCCTGGGACAACGTCCCGGCAAGGGACTCATTAAAACCGCGTCTGGAGCGTGGAAAATGGCAAAAATCAAGTAGTAAACACGCCCCGACATGGCAGTGAGTGGTGTCAGAAATTAGAACTCGACGAGCTCTAATTGTCACAAAAGACCCCGAGAAAAAATAACGAAACACGACTCGGTAGCGCCACCTCAAACTTTGATTTTCATGGGGCCAATGGGAGCCCGACTCGGAAAAAAGTCAAAGTAAAAATCTGAAACTCACATCAAAAAATTGTACATGTCGAGACATGACAAAAATGATATTATGGCCCCGCCCTATAATGTACAGGAAGTCTGCCATATTGGATCAAACCCGGGAACGACAAAAGTGCACACCCTCGCATTCAGGACATTTTCTCGCACAGTTTTCATCACAAACACTTCAAATTTGGTCAAATCCCACTAAACACATGTGTGATTAAAGATTATCAATTATATTTTGATTATGACTTTGGGTGTGGTCAGGGTGAATTTTCAACAAAATCGCAATTTTTGGAATAATTCAAAAAAATATTTCTCTTTCACACATTTTTTGTTGGGAAAACGCTAATACAGCGTTTATGCACATTTGTGAGCTGAACGCAATGATATGCAAATCAAGGCACTTTCTCACAAAATGGCTCTCTAGCGCCCTCTTCAAGTTTCATTTTCAAAAATTCGTTGAAGACAATCGATTTGTCGTGCACTTGTGAAAAAATTCACAGGGGCCTTATTTGTGATGGGGCACAATGTGAGAAAGTCACATGACTGTAGCTGTTATGGTTTAGGAGAAAAATAATGGGTGGAAAAAAAATTTCCATTATTATTATTATTATACGTGCCGGATTGAACTCATTTTTGACCCCCTGAATGTTAACGAAAACTCAATTTTATTGGATCCAAAATTCAAGATTGAAAAATTCCTACTGAAAAATATTGATGATTGATGCCTGTTTGCGCATGCAAAGCCCGATTTTGCTCAAATTCGAATCAGTTGTAAAACATTCCGGCCTAATTCTAATGTTTGTGAAAGAATTAAATTTGGCGCGACAGCGCCCCCTACAGAATAACAAATAAATTTGTATGGAAGGCTGAAAATTTAGTTTTTCTAAATGTTACCAAATTTGACACAAAATTCCATTGGGTCATCCCAATCAATAAAGTCAATCAGACCCATGTGTTTTTTTGCACCGTGTTGCCATGGCAATGCACCAAAATGCCAATGTTATCCTAATGGGAAACCTTCCAATTTTTCCCATTCATGGGAAAAATATTAGTTTGATGGAATAATGTGAAATTTGGCACCATGACTCTTCATGTCATCCTGATCAAAAAAGTCAATCAGACCCAAGTCATATTTTTCACTGGGTTGCCATGATGATGCGCGAAAGAGCCCATGTTATCCTAATGGGAAAATGTCCAAATTTTCGTACATTTCAAAGTCTTATAACGACTTATTACCGTCAACGACAAACATAAAATTTGGCACAGTGATTATTCACGTCGTCCCCGACAAAAAAGTCCGAGGGGCCAAGTTTGTATTTTGCACGGTGTTGCCATGGTGATGCCTGGAAAAACCCATGTTTTTGCATTTTGTGCATCAGCACTTCGAATGTGTTTTGACTTGTTTGGTGCCAAACGGAGTCCAAAGCCGCAATAAAACAGAGGCAAGTGGTGCGTTAGCGCCACCCACAGGGAGTGGGTGTGACTCACTCATGTGATCTTGTATTAAAAGTTCAATGATCAACAAGCAGGTGAGATATTCAGGCAGTCTATGAAGTAGTCTCTTATAAATACATTTCATACAGTGTTTTTCTCTTCTGACAGATGCGATGGCCAACCTACTTTTCCATAGAGTGAACAGTGATGGGTTTTCAATTCAACACCTGTTATGTAACGGACAGAGTGAAAGAGAGTTTGAAAATTGAGTTGAATCAGTTAAGAGTTGGGCAAATTGATAAATGTGACCCTGTGTTACCCATTTTTTTCTCTTGTAATAAAATTTGCTGCATGCTGTCCACATCTTATTGTAAAACATGTTATCTTTCCGTGACATTTGGGGTGAGACCTGATTGGCTGTTTGTTGATGGAAAAAGAGCCCTGCAGCAGAAAACATCCACTAATATTGATGTATGTATCTGATATATTTGACCAGATCTCAAAACCCAGAGTTAGTGCAATAAATTATCTTGATATGACAGTTTCAACTTAGACACACTGAACAAACCATGATCCGCTGTATTACTTTACATAGTACCATTTATATCCACGCACCATCGCTGTCAGTGCTGTGTCCGCCGTCTTCATCAGATACGGGGCTGTAGACACCTGAGCTGATAGTGAGAGCAGGATTACACAGAGAGGTTATAGAGGTCACATGACTGCTCTGTGTCAGTCTGATCCTCTGTAGCAGACACTGCAGCTGCTCCTCCACACACCATGGGACACCAGATGGACTCAAAAGAACGGCAAAGAAAAAGACCTTCTCAACACTGCAAAACATAATATGAATTGGAGTAAAAATCACAATTCAGAACATTAAAGGACACATTATACTTTGGTCTGCTGTATCGTTATAATATACGATGACCTGTGGATTGCGGTATTGATCTTCAAAGAGGAAACATGTACGCAGACTTACTATATGTTTCACAGTTTAAAAAAATGAACAAAGTGTATAGTTTTTTTTCCTTTTTCTGAGCAGTGACATTTTGATTACAGGAGAAAGTTACTCAAACATGCGTGAATCACTCCAAATACAACTTTTAGTGGGCAAATGAAAAGTGAAAACAATTGTAATATGGTTAAAAGCTCTAAATAAAGTAGATTTAGCATAATATGCCTCTTTTGCACATGAGTCAATTTTGTGTAATATAGGACCTTTCAACTTAAAATACAGATAAATATGCTAATTTAGACAAAGGCCCAAGTGCATTTTTTCTTACAAAAAATTCTTCAACTATAAGTGACTTGCTTCTTACAATCAACGTGGTCAAATCAAAGTCAAAAAAATCGAACAAATACTTAAAACTAACCATATCCAAGATGGTTATTTTGATATATACCGTATTTTCCGCACTATAAGGCACATCGGAATATAAGGCGCACCTTCAATGAATGGCCTATTTTAAAACAAATTTCATATATAGGGCGCACCGCATTATAAGGCGCATAGAATATAAACTACTGTAGTAGCTGGGGTTGTGTTATGCATCCACGAGATGGAGCTGCGCTGAAGGGAATGTCAACAAAACAGTCAGATAAGTCAGTCAAACTCACAAAACAAGTTAATGCATTCACAATATAGTAACTCTCGAAATAGTGCAAAGTAATAACAATAACTCAACGTTGTTCAAACATTAATGTCCATATTCACAATATCTCCCAGCCTTGTTTAGTTGTAAACACGTGAAAGAAACACGTAAAGCCTCACTTTTTCAGCTCAATCCTCATTCACGAATCCGTCTAGTTCTTCCTCTTCAGTGTCTGAGTTGAACAGAATGAGCTCATTCAAAGTGCCCGATTCACTGCTGTTGTCTTAACAATTCAGTGACAATTCCTGCCTTCGTGAAACTCGGACCGCAGTTGAGACTGATATATCAGCCCAGGCATCTGCGATCCATTGGCAGATTGTGGCGTATGTCGCCCGGCGCTGTCTCCCCGTTATCCCTATAGCGTCGGATCCTATCGTCACCGATAGAGCGGGTTGCGGACTTTCCAGCAGCGTAACTCCGCGCCCAGTCGTGCTCTCATGTAAATTCAAATGGCGTCTCAAAGCGGAGACACGGGGCTATCTAAATATTTTACTATCATTACGGTAATCTGCCTCTGTTGTCCTGAAGGTGTCGAATGAGAGCGCGGGGCTGCGGGGATTTTCCCAGTCATTTATTCGACGCGTAAAAGAAAAAATACGGATGGATGTGTAAAATAGAAGTAGTTGTGTGGAAAAAATGCAGCAAATGCTGATACTTCGTTTAACATGATTTTTATGGCTAAAAAATAATAAAAGTCTAGGTCTAGGTGAGCTATACTGGCCCATAGTGTGCTCAGTCCTTAAAGGGTTATTACCGCTATTACTTCAGGAACGCCTCCTGACTACGGGTGTCATAATTGACCAATATTGATCCATATATAAGGCGCATCGGATTATAAGGTGCACTGTGGGTTTTTGAGAAAATTAAAGGCTTTTAGGTGCGCCTTATAGTGCGGAAAATACGGTAGTCAGTTTTAGCTGTTATTGGACATTTCTTTTTGCAGTGCATGTCTTCATATCTCAGCTTTGACAGGTTACATATTTGAGTTACACAGTCCAGATATATTACTCAGATAGCATCCCGGGAACTGATCAAATGTTTGAGGCGAAAGTGAAACGCCCTGTTTGAGACCGGCTCCCGCAGAGAGGAGGAATTCCACGCTCCATAAAGATCTGGAGGCTGTAATATGAAAGACAATCAGACAGTTAATGGTCCACCCATTTCACCCTCTGGCCTGGTGCACATGTGGAGCGTTTGGACATGTTCATTTTGGCAAGTGGAATTTTTGAAAGGATGAATCATATGTTTTTATGTGATTGGCTCATTAAGTATATTTGATGATTAGTTAATATAGGGTTAGATGAAAATAGTGACATAAATACTAGGAATAGGAACAAGGAGGCTTTTTTTGGGGGATTTTTTTGTCCTATCTTGCTGAGGTGTAAAAGTGGAGAAAATGGTAATAAGAACAATCAGAATATTAAATCATATTTACAATAACTGTTGTATTTCAGATATTACAACATTCAAAATTCTATAGACATACAGTGTTTCATTCAGACAAGGACAAGTATCTGCAGATTATTATGGCGTGGTGGAATGTTGTGGGAAAATGGATCTTGTCAAGTTTTGATTATTTAATTAAAATATTATAATGTATGGCACCTGGGGGAATTTCTTTAGAAAAACCAGACAGTAAACAGAATCACTGTTTTTCATCTCATATTTTGGACACATACCTGAGCAGGCAAACTATAAAAGCTCCCTGATTCACAGTACAGACCTCACAGCCCCTCTTTCCCTTCTTCCTTCCCTCTTTCCCTCCTTCCCTCCTCCTTCCTTCCCTCCTCCCTCCTCCACGCGCTGCTGGGATGTTCTCAACAAATTACAGAGCGCTGCTGTGTCACTGACATCATCTGTGTGACCCCCACCGGCCTGGCTCCGCTCCGAACCTGTTCATTAACTACTAAAATGGGGGAAAACCCAAAAACTGTACTCAAGTAAACCTAGAAAGTACTATTACTTTATTCAAGCATTACAGTAACATAACAATATTCATAAGCCAATTGTATATTAGACCAGATCATCAATGGGCCTATTTATTTATGTATTGTAAATGACAAAGAAAAGCATAATTATTCAAGTAAACCCACTGTTACTTCTAAAAAACAATACTCAAGTACAAGTAAGAAGTATGTTGTGACCACCCTACTTTTAACAGTATAATTACTCCTGACTGCATCTCATTAGTCTCACCTCTGATTACAAGCAGCAGAGGAGCGTGCAGCCGCTCACCCAGAACCGGGGGTCACGCTCCTCCCTCCCCCCGTCCCGTCTGAAGAGGCTCATTCAGGGGGCCACAGGTGAGACGCCTCTGTTCTCTTCACCTGGAGCTCCACAGACCTGTCTTTGTTTTGAGTGTGTGGATTTATTTATCTGTTCGCGTGAGTCAGACACAGCTGGGTTCATTCATGTCTTTAATGCGCTCATTGGTCCCCTGTCATTGAGGGTTCGGGCACGTTACTGTGGGCTAATGTGAGGCTTTTATCTCTAAGAACAACACAAGCTGCTAAATGAGAAGCAAACAAAGAGAGGATAGAGGCATGTGAGTGACTAGATTAAACTATAAAAGCTTAAATATAAAAATCATGATAGTGCTTTATCCCTGTAATTACCTGGATCTGAAGGTACAATAAAGTATTAAAGTGGATTAGATAAGTTAAATATGCCTGACAGATAGGGTAGAAGCATAGATATACAATTTTAAGTCCATTATGAGGGACAGTGTATGGGGACGTAACAGTTCAGAAACTCTGGGTGCGCTCATACTCGCACCACATCAAAGTTGGGGCTAAACTAGAATAAAATATGACCAAACTAAGCTTCCATCTCTGAACAATTTCCATTTTCAGTGACGATCATGCAGTATCACACTATATCACACTGTTTGTAATGTAGATAAATGTTATTGTTTTGGATTGATGGGAGGAAACCAGAGTGTCCGCAGACATGGGGAAAAACACACAAACTCACAGAAAGTCAGGGCTGGGCCAGTCTGGGAATCAAACCCACAACCTTTATGCTGTGGAGTGAGAGTGACTCATCTCCATGTGACCAGTAAGATCAACAAAAATCAGCTCATTCGCTCGATACAGTTTGACCGTTGCATGATTTCATTCTTTCGCTATGTTATATATTTTCTGTTTTATCAAAAAATGAATCAAACTCCAACCACCTGTCTCCCCACATCAGGACTAAACATAAGAACTGGAGGGACAGAGCCTTCTCCACTGCTGCCTCCAACCTCTGGAACTCTCAGTGCAATCAGAGAATCCACATTCACCATCTTCAAAAAAGCCCTGAAAACTCACCTGTTTAAAACTGCCTTCAAATAAATGCATGTCCTCTTTATGTTTATTTCATTTGTGTTTTGTCTTGAACCGTGTGTCCCTGAGTGTCATGAAAAGCGTCATACAGAAAGCTTAAAAATACCTGTAATTTTTGCAACAATTGTCGGATCTGGACAAACCCAACATAGCATTTGTGTATTTTGTTGAACTGTTCATAATGATGTAAGAATTTAATTTGTGTCTTTAAAACTGGCTCTCCAGCTCCTCCTGCAAAGTTAAAATGGGGTCGAAAAATGTGATATGTCTTAGAAAAATGAAATTTGGTAGAGACAGCCTTTATGAGATTCTGAACAAAAAGCCAATGAAGACCACGCCCTGGCTACATCCACATGTGCATGGCCACGCACATGTGGATGTAGACGGTCAATAAGAAGTGATTTTTTTTCTTGTTGTCATAATCCAGTGACATTTGGTACACTCATTCCGTATGTGGCCCTGAACAAAAAACCCTATCTCTAAACTGAAGGCAGCCATTTTGAATCAAAATATGTCCAAAATTTAGACCTCATACTTTAATTAACGTGTCACTATCTTACGAACTTATCAATGCTTGCTTTTTTAATTATTATTATTTTTACTTACTTAAAGAAAATGCTAAAACTAATAATGCAGTAGTAGACATCAACTCTGCAGTAACAGGAGAAGTGTCTGAGGGTGTGTATACGGTCACTAAATGATTATTTACCACTTAACATGTGTCCCAGTGAGATGACTAACCCCATACTGTGCTAATGGAGATCCTTGTCCCTGAAGCTATCATGGTGCATTTGTATGCAGAGAAGACTGTGGGAAAACTGAGGACCCCACCTATGAGGCCTACCCCAAGAGCTTGTTTCCTACACTGTGAGAAAAACCCACCAGGCGCCAAATGTGGAAGATTTATGATGTTATTTTGAGTTATTCAAAGGAAAATAACGTCTCAAAACTGTCACATATCAAGGAGACAGCCTAGAATAAGTTTGACAGGTGTAACAAATCACTGTGTGCTTAAACAAATAGGTTCACATTCAAAATTCAATGTCCAAACTGATAAACGGCACCAACTGCAGGCAGCCAGTTCCAAATCTTAATCAAGTAATCTTTGTGTAGACGCCACTCCAACTGTCTAGAATACAAATATATGCCTCTGCAGATAATAAGAGAGAACAGTGGCTCATATACAACTCATAATTGAAAAAAAATGCAAAATACATGCATTTAATGAGATACATTTAATGCCATACAGTGGAACATTGTACACTACTACAGTCATAGCACAACAATTGTCATATACTTAACGGTACGGCATGTAACTTCTTGGAGGTTCCATAGAAATAGAAAGTTAAAACCATACTTTGGAACATTGACCGTGGAGATATAGATATTTTATGCCATGCTGCGGAATACTATAGGCCAAGTATGAGTCAGGTTTGTGGAGATGCAAGACCACTCATATGTTTTTCATTGCAATAAACAGAATGAAAATGAAAAAAAAGGCCCCACACTTTTCACACATGGGTTGCAATTAATAAAAGAAGTAGTTGTCATGTTGTAAATACAGGGATTATAAAACACAAATGAGTGGGAGTCTATTTTTGCGTGATGATTCCCGCGTTTCTTCACTGTTGTGGAATGTGATGACTGAGTGGTTGTAAAGTGGTCGACCCCATGTACAATATTACTCATCCTTAAAACCAGACCCGGGATTAGTCACTATTGCCTCTGGAGCATATATATACACTTAAGGATCTGTTCTGTCCTTTAAAGGTTATGTTATCCAAATGCGACAAGTTGAGCCTACCATGTTCCAGGATGGGTCATTTTGATAAATAACTGGTAGCGAAATTATATAATATCTTCCATCATCCATATCAAGAGGATTAAGAGGCCCGTAAAATCCTCAAAAAGACATTTAAAGAGCTGGTTTAGCATATTTTGACTAGATTGTTATAAGGATAATAAAAAATAATAATAATGAGATATGAATTTTAGTACCCAAAGTCTTAACCTACTGTGCCATAAACCAGTGGTGGAATGTAATGAAGTAAAAGTATTAAAGTACTGTACTTAAGTAGAAATTTTAAGTAGCTGTACTTTATTGAAGTAGATTTTCAAGAGGATACTTTTTACTTTTACTTCACTACATTTGAGAGCAGTATCTGTACTTTCTACTCCACTACATTTTTGAACAGGACTGAAAAGTACAAGTATTTTTATTACTGTCTGAGACCTGCTAAAGGGACTAAGGTGTTTATTTTTATCATTTCGTAGTTTGAGCAAATGAAAATATACAAATAAAAACAGATGGGGGAAAAAATCTGTTGTTTCTATTGAACAAAATTCAACACAAAACTTTATCAAAATAAATAAGTTTGAAGCTTTATTAGATCTAAAACTCTGCACGCAATACTTACTTTTTACGCTTTCAGTAAAAACAGGCCCTTTAATACTTTTACTTATTTTTTCAGATGCTACTTTTACTTTTAATTGAGTATTTCTTTGCTTCGATATCTGTACTTTTACTTAAGTAACAAATTTCAGTACTTCTTCCACTACTACCATTATCGTTTCATGGAAGATAAATGAAAAATAAAGTACATTTTTCCAAGTATTCAACATATTGTCTCCATATAGCTTTCTTATGTATGTTCACAATGTCCTTAAATAATCCCGTACAGTGATTTATATAAAAAGCAGCAGCTGTTTTAAGGTTTCATTCACACCTGAGGAATCCAGCTCTCACCTGCAAAAGTCCACAGAACACCTGGATGTGGTTGGGTCACTGGGTTCTTCTGCTTTGTGTGAAATATATGTGTCTACAGTATGTCTGAGTTTAACAAAAGCACATGGGCTCAATACTCAGTGCATTTATACAGTATATGGCAATGTATGAAAGGTTTAAACGCTGATTGGGTGAAAACTATAATACTTACACAAAAGATTAGTCCAAATAAATAAAACTATATATAAAAAAATAATAATAATAATTATCCACAACACATTCAAATGCATAGTGACAGTGAATAGCAAAATAAAATAAAAAACTAAAATCACGTAGAGTGGGTTAATGTGAACATTTTAAGACCAAAATGATAAGGTGACTAGCAACAATGTCCATTTATATATACAGTCTATGAAAGCAACAATGTGGACCTGCACAGTGGTTATAAAATGCTGTTCGGATAGAGGCTAAAATAAAGTATGTCGATAACAAAAAAAAAACAACAACTAAAATGCCCATATCTTTGCCTTTTAAGTCATTCCTGTTCTCGTCAAATTTAATCGTCTGCAGGAGGTTGCGGCTGCACATACAGAGGTCATGAGAGAAGGGAGAGGATTATTCATCTCTCTGGAGCTGTGTCATCATCATCATCTGAGGAGGAGTCACCCCACCCTCCAATCCCCACGGCCCCCGTCCCACAGCCGCCCCTACACCCTATACCCTCACATCAGGGCTGGGGTGGAGCAACCTACGAGATGTACTTAAGTAATTTTACTCCGATGTATTAAGGATGACTCCAGGATAAGATTAAGTACAAATGATGAAGAGGAAGAGTAAAAATATGAAGTAGTGAGTAGTGAGTGTTATAAGATCTGATTTATAATGTAGTGCTGGATGTGGATTGTTGATGTAGTGGCACTTACATGAACTATTTGCTGTACTATAAACACAGAAACAAACAAACAAATAAAAATATACTCAAGTACAATGAAAAGGTGTGTTGTGATAAAACTACTGTTTATAGGGTCCATATTTTCATAAAATCGCCTCAGGTGCATCTTGGTGCTCTTAAATCACTACACACTTAAGTGATGGTGATGTCATGAAGCTGCAGTTTTCAAGTTAACAGCTCGTTTTACATTCTGTTCAGTAGAAATGAGCAATTTAAGGTCTGAAATCATCCAAATGATTCTAGTGAAGGTGTATGGAGTTTAAAAACACAGTGGAGCACTTCCTGTACTGCCACATGATGACATCACAAGGTGGAACGGAGTGTTTTCTATTCGAGAGAAGAACCCAGAACTAAATATATGTGTGTTAAACATGTGTGAATAAAACAAAACACAACTCAGGGTATATATGTTTTTGATAAGGAAACAACATTATAACAGATCAGAAAATAGTGTAATACATGTACCCTTTAAACAGTTTATCTGAACCCGATCACAATGAGGCCCTTTCAACAGCTTGTCATCTAAATGGGAAATCTCTCCTCTTCCAAATGCCACTCGCTTTCAGTCAGTAAATGTAACTGAGTAAAAGTAAATTCTATGTCCCCACCTCTGGCTTACATCACCACATGCCACATCTGAGATACATGGAAACAATTACAGCAGCGGGATACGACCATGTGTGGGTGGGACAGAGCGATCGAAGGACTTTAATAAAGAATCAAAAGCGTGTGCGCTGGGGACACTGAGGGTTAAACCACGAGGAAGACATTAAACAGGACATTATATAGGCAACCTGTTCAAACAGAAATGACCAGAACATGCAGCAGATCCTTTAGAATATAGATTTTTTATAGATTTAATCACAACTGTTGACCCTTCACTTTGAGTTAAGTTGGCTATTTGTTACGGAGAGTCAAATTAGCGTAGCACGAACAAAGTGGATTACGTATAAAACAGGTGGTCCCGGATAAGTGGTTCTGTAGCAAAGAATAAAAGATTGGATTTAAGCAATTACACATAAAACATTAGAGGAAACGAGGTAAGTGGTTACAGATAGCTGGATTTAGGCCAGTATAAAACTCCACCAAACTAATCTCAACAAGATGATTCTTACTCAGGTTGTGATTCCTCATTAGCACAACCAGGTCAAAAATAACCTACTATATTAAGTGTTTAGAGAGTGATCAATATAAATGTACAAGCTGGCAGTTCATTACCAACTCCGACCAGTGCTGAAGTGTTTTAGCGGCAGAACTCGACTCCACTCCTCCCCTCAAAATTGTAAAAAATGCTTATAAATTCATCAGTGTGAATAATTAGGATGCAGGAATGTGCAAATTAGTTTAGAGTGCGGCAAGCAATTTAGAATTAACTAGTTTTAAAGCATGCCTAGTCTGCAAAATCCACTTTTCAGAGGTTTAAACCATGTTGTAGTTGTTTCCCTTTCTCATTTACCTCTCAACGTTGTATTTGAAGTGATTCATGCATGTTTGAGGAATCTTATGTCGCTGATTCTCAAGACGCCATATTGTCAGTCAATCTCCGTTTTCACTGCCACTGCTTTGTACCTACATTCTTCTTCAGTTTTATTTTCTTAATCGATGATGCACGCAGGATTCAACAGCGTTACATAGTCTTTTTGGTAGAAATGAAAGAAAATACTATCCAGCTATCCGTAGGAGGGGCCGACAGCTACACGGCGCTTTGTTGCGATGACGTTTACGGCGACATCAGGTCCCATTGGGCACCGCTGTTTTCTAAAGCAGAAGTCAGCAGATTTGTTTCTTTTATTGTCATTTAGATGAATATTGTGATTTAATAATGATCCTCAGGTGTCAGACATAAGCACAAAAGGTCTTGGGTGCATTAAATGACACACCATAATTAAGGGGATTATATTACTTTGCTTTGAAAAAAAACAAAAAACAAACAAAAAAACATTCACATTGACCTGCTGGGACAGATGATAAAGCGCATCTCTCTGTAAGGGACAAAGCAGTCGGTGGAAAACCTTGAAGTGTTTTTGAGCATAAATTCCAGACGTGGGAACACATCTGTCTTCATAAATGCCCGGGAGGTGAAATGCAGCAATGTTAAGTATCCACAATTTCAAATAAAACGAGCAAAAATCCACGATAACAACATCATTCAAATCAATTTAAATACTTCCCTCTGGACACATCATTTGGATTCTTTTAATGTCGGTTCAGTTTTATCACATTTTTCTCATCAGTCACATGCCAATAGCGCGGGATTATGTCTCACTGCAACAATGTCACAGTTTTAATACGCGTAAACCCATGAAGATCTGAAATGCTAGCACACTCGAGTTATAAAGTGCATGGTTTTTCTATGTACTTTGATCCAGCTGACAGCAAACATGGTGTTTGATGATTTATGATCCCAGTAGAAGTTATTACATTTTAGTCTTTAAATTTATAGCCTCTTTTGTTGGACATTGAAGTGAATAGCTGGTGCGACTGTTTTGAGCTGGTTTATTGTTAATATCTTTGCAATTACTGGGACTATTCACATGAAACGAAAACAAAGTTAAATCTCTTTTCTGTTTATATAAATGAACGAAGGAGAAATATAGTGTCAAATAGTGGTATTTTCAATTATAGAGGTGCACATAAAGGGACACTTTAGATGAGCTATATATTAGTTTTCTTAGGACTGAAAAATGGCTTGAAAAAATACATACAAAAAAGTACAAATACATCTTTAACACAGTGTAAGACTAGATTAAACCCACCTCTTCTCCCTGGCATTTAATACTATCTAGACAGGATATCTTGGTGTTTTATTGTTTTATTGTTCTATATATTGTGGTATATTTACATTTGCACTTCAGCACTTTGGGCAGCTGAAGTTGTATTTAAATGTGCTGAATTAAACTGAAATAAGCAGGCCAGGCTCTCCGCAGATCTGACCTATGACTTGGCCTGATTGCGTCACCTTCTTGCCTCCATGTAGCTAGAAAAGTGGCATAGTGTGTCTTTAAAATTGTTTACTATTGACCAAATTAGTAACGGATATTGGTAAGATTCAGATTAATTTGAAGATTACTGTTCAAAATTGTAACTCTCTCTATATCTTCATTACAATCTCATGCCCCATCTGACATTACACAACATTAACACAACCAATTCCCGGTCTTCACGTTAGCAGCAAAGTGTTTATAGCCAGCGGGGTTTCAGGAGGTCATATGAAGCATTGCACAAGTGACATTAGACCGTTTTTCTTCCATTTCCTCTATTGGATGACAGTTTCACCACAACATGACAACCATAGGTGGGCCCATCCAAGAAACAGGGTGCGTCCTCCTTGGAGAGTCCACTCATTTTTGTTACCAAGAGCAACCAGCGTACTAATATTTATCTCCAGTGTTATGGGTAGTTCTTTTTGGACTAGCATTTACTTAATACACAATGTGCTGTTTGTGTGTGAACTAGCCTGATGGGCCCTGTCTTGTAAAAGGGAAATTCTGCTTTTACTGCTGCTGTACCTAAGCAGGACACACTATAGGTGCGTGCCAAAGCGCTAATAGAAACCAGACGTACAAATGATGACGCGAGTTCACTGCACGACACCAGGGGGACGCGGTGGGAGACATGGATGAACAGAGGAGGCTGAACAAGAAGCAAATGCCCAGTGACAGATAGATTTGGAATGATGGTTCACACATTTAAACACTGCTGAGTTACATTTCATTTCATGGCTCGTTTACACAATGGCCAGTATAAATGATAGTCATGGCGTTATATTATGAGCGACAGTAACTCAAGGTGTCTCAAGGTTGGCAGTTTGAACACCGCTCTCGACAGGTTGGAGGTGTGATTTCAGCTCCCACAGATGAACGCTGTTGATGTGTCCTTGGGCAAGACACTTAACCCACCTCGCCCCTAGAGTCTGTGTATGAATGTGTGTGTGTGAATGGGTGAATGGTTCCTTGATGTAAAGCGCTTTGAGTGACCATTTATCATATTATGCATCATACTGAAGTAAAATAGACCTTTCTGATCACATGGCCACATGCAGTTGTCATTATTCGGTGGAAGGACTTGCCCCTCTGGATTAAATTATATTATAATGTGGACTACAACAGTGGTTACTAATCCTTTTACCTTGGAGCCCCTCATGTGGGTACAAGAGAGATGCCAGACCCCACCACTCAGTCCAAAACTGCGACCCCCACAAATACATGATGATAAAATGTGTTCCTAACCATTGAATTCAGAAATAACAGCATTTTGTTTATTTCTGTCCTTACCACTTTATCAAACATATTAGTGGTATTTACCCTTAAATTTGCCAAAACAAAGAACAATATTTCTGATGAACTGACCCTCACACCCAACAAAGCTCTAGGTAGACCCTTGCAATCTCTGCCACTGCAATAAAGCATTTTAATATAAATAAAATAAGATATTAAAAAAGCATTAACGCATTCAACGTGCTTTACATCAAGAAACCATTCACTGAACCATATAGAAGTAGACGCCAGTACACAGACATAGGAGTAAGACGATGAAGTGTCTTGCTCAAGTTAAACATGAAGTTGACCACAGACTTAATGGAGTCAAGTAAAGAAATCCCCTAAATTATCAGAAAAAAAAAAAAAGATGTGTTGAAATCTAGAGTGAAAAATCTAATGTATTTTTTCAGGAAATGCGCATCAGAAATGGGAAGAGAGTGGGAAGAATGAGAGGCATTGTGTAATTATGGACCACATCAAATGACTCAATATAATTTCATGAATCAGATGTTCAAACCAGCAGACCCCTTAACCTTATTTTAGTCATGTGTCCCACTCTGCCCTGGGTACCAAAGCACTGCACACTGTAAAAAAAAAGAATATATGACATGGGTTCACTTGAATTCAGAGTATCAGAAAACACTTATCCGCCTTTGGTGAATTTCTTGGTTGGAGGTAGCAAAACGTAATCCTATTTACAATCGAGTTTGATCTAATTTAATCCTGGAATAGGCCTACAGTTTTTAATCTAATTTTAAATCTTGTGGTCATTGGAAAGCCAGATCTTTTCTTGAGTGATTCTTGTTGTAG
This sequence comes from Periophthalmus magnuspinnatus, assembly GCF_009829125.3. NCBI lineage: Eukaryota > Metazoa > Chordata > Actinopteri > Gobiiformes > Gobiidae > Periophthalmus > Periophthalmus magnuspinnatus. The sequence goes on from NC_047132.1 coordinate 7,598,326, forward strand.
AATGGCTCATGTAGATCATCTTACATAGTTTATTTTGTAAAATTTTTTGACTGGTTTCAAGCTGTAATAAAAGGGGATAAACTTGGACAAAACCAGGATTTGAGAAGGCACAAAATTCCTGTTTGCACCTACCCCCTATCCCCACCCTCTGCTATATACTCTGAGTTATACATGTAGGCTTAAAACTGTCACATAGCAATTTTTCAACAATTAAAATGCTTGCAAGTCTAAAATAACACTATGAAAAGTTCAGATTTAAACAGGAAGTCAATGAACCTGTGTCTATTATTACACATTTTTAGGTTAACATGACGGTTTGCAAAGATCAATGTGTAAAAAAAAAAAGCATAATATGTTCTTTAGCTAATCACTAAATGACTTTTTTGCAGTGTAGTCCTCTAATAAAGATCTCTAAGACTTACACTTCCATATTTAGTCGCACAGCTGAGTCACATGGCGTCCACAGACTCTCCTAAGGGAACATATTAGCAAGAATGAATCAGGCTTGTTAGCGTTAGCCTACGGTCTGGGTGCTGTTTCTGGTTTGGATTGAAACATATTGTCCTGAATACTTTCCAGTGAAGTGAGACATTTCGACTCCAGGTGGCAAAGATGATTAAACTTCCCAAGCTTGTCACATCCTCATTGAGTCTGCTAACAGAATAATGGCTGTTATTTGTTGGCAGGAAGGAAAAAAAGTTTGTCAGCAAATTCACTGTAAGCCTGAGGGGAAATCGCCTATAAACATGCCCTATGTTTTACGAGTTTAAATACTGTATATAGAGAAGGTATTGTTAAATAGACTAATTAGCAGTAGGTTTGCAGTGTTTCATAGATTCCTTCAAATTATCTGGCAACGCAAGGACAGTTTTATTACGAGCCATAATAAACTATAACAAAAATCTTAAATTGAAAATATACTGTATAGGTCTATGAAATGGTTGTTGCTAGTCTAATGGTATAGGAGAATTTATAGTTGTTTTGTCTATATAAAAAATAAGTGTGTTGTTAAATATATATTAGGCTTTCCCTCCTTAAGGGCAGACATCAGTGTGTAGGTGGTCTTTGTACAGTAGCTCTCCAAAGCAACGTGATGCTTTTACTTGTGTGGTCAGTACAAGAGAAAACAGTTATGACACTTATGAAACTTAAAATGAAAACATATTTTGATCAGAACTAACTTTATTGGGTGTTGAAGCACATATATGGATTGATAAAACATGTAGTTAACTATCTGGGACATGAGTTATAATCAGTGGTGGAATGTAACGGAGTAAAAGTAGTAAAGTACAAATTTTATCTGTTACTACAGGGATTTTTTAAAGTGGATGCTTTTTACTTTTACTTCACTACATTTGAGAGCAGTATCTGTACTTTCTACTCCACTACATTTTTGAACAGGAAAAGTAAAAGTATCTATTTTGTATTTCTGTTTGAAAAGTCTGAGGGTTTATCTTTATCAACTCCAGAATTTGAGCAAGCAAAAAATATATGTTTTGACATTTTATTAGATCTCAAAATCAGCTTGAATATTTGTTTTTATTTTATTTTACTTTATTTTATTTTTAAAGTAGTTTTTTAATGGGTACTTTAATACTTTTACTTAAGCAGATTTGTTCATGTGATACTTTTAGTTAATTTTTAATTAATTAATTAATTAATTAATTTTTAATTTTTTTTTTTTGGGTATCTGTACTTTTTCTTAAGTAACACATTTGAGTACTTCTTCCCCCACTGGTTATAATACCATTTTCAGCTTTTATGGAAACTATATACAGTATAAGCCTAATGTCTTTTGGGCATATAACAAGTTTTATATAGGCCTACATCTTGTGTGTCTATATTTTGAGCTATTATATCAAATTATAGAGTCTGGCTACTGTCCACTCCTCGGTCAGTGCTAAATCTTAATAAAAAATCACTTTATGAATGCCAGCTACTCCCTTCATAATCATACCCCATATTGTTGTATTCGTTCTTTGACTGCACCATTATGGAAGGATCTATTGTGAGAGTAAGTTGAATACACTCACGCCTGAACACACTGACTTAAACTAATGATTGCGTTCTAACAGCCCATAACAGCGCTCACTTGAACATGACCTTTGATAATTGATGTTAAATGATAATATGGGAAATTCTTTGTAGCCTTTGAAGAGCTGAACCACAACAACATTCCTCAAGACAAATGCAGGAAGAGTGGGATTATTAGCACAACACGGGGCTGTGGCTGTGTACATCACGGTCTCTGGTCTCTCGTACTGCCAGTGAACACACCACGCCGAGGTCCACTGATCACAGGGACGGGCACAGGGTTACGCGGAGGTGAAGGAGAAATTTCATGGCAAAAAAAGGATTGAAATTAAAAAGAAAGTGTAGGCTGCGTCTACACACACTGCATAAAGACTGTGACAAAACTTGGACTAAACCTGTAAAAGACCAGGACTAGACCAGGACTTGAAAAAAACAAAACCCAGTCTATATTGTGTCTTAAGTGAGGCCAAACCAGGACCATATTATAAAATCAGGAAGGTCTCATTATAAATCTCATTATCTAATCTGGGTCCATGAAGTAAATCAGGTTAAACTACTTCAATTAAAACTAATATTCTGAGCTCAAGGCATTTGAAGTAACTTTCATATTCATATATTTCATGGCTTTGCACAGGGTTACACAGAGGTGAGTGCAGAGGAGTGAGACTGGAGGAGTGAGGGGAGACTCTGTGCACTTGCACCATGTACTGATAAACCGTTGGTGAGGATTCAGACCATGCTGTTTGAATTATAGAGTCTGGGAGATGGTACACTGTGTAACCTATTTTACAACTCGGGATGTAGGAATCACCAGCATGACAAGGAGAAGACATTAAAGGCTTGGAAAAGTAACCGTTAAGATAAGCAATGTGTCCTCTTAAAGGTCCTATATTACGTAAAATGGACTCTTGTGAGTTTTAAGCCATGTTATAATGCTGTTACCTCTTCAAAAACATACCCGGAGTTGTGTTTTGTTTCATTCACACATGTTTGAGTAATCCTTTATTATTAGTCTGTAACATTTCCAAAGCGCAAAATGCTCTGTTCCACCTTGTGATGTCATGAAGTGGTTGTTTTCAAGTTAACAGCTACAGTTTACCTTTAGATATGTAGGGATTTTCAATTCTAGGGCTGAAACTATCTGAGTCTAGTAGAAGTGTATGGAGTTTAAAACCACAGTGGAGCACTTCCTGTATTACCACATGACATCACAAGGTGGAACAGGGTGTTGTGCCTAAATATGCAGGATTTGTGTGTTAAACATGTGGGAATGAAACAAACACTACCCTGTATGTTTGTGATAAGGAAACGACATTATAACATGATCAGAGAAATAACATAATATCTGCCGTTTTTATATAATATTAATTATCTAAAATTAATTATATGCTCTATAAAGGGTCCTGACCTGACGGAGGGGACTCTGCAGAGTATTGGTTACATTGGCTCTGCAGCACAAAAGCTCCCTGTAGCCCAAGGTCACTAACACCACCTCTTCCGCTCTATGAACTTCTCACAGAGTGTTGCTAAAATTAATACATTTTTGTGGACACGTCACCAGAGGACACTTCATTGTTTTTGTGTCTTGCTACTGTTAATTAAAACATATAAACTAATACTTTAAAGGGCCCATATTACACTATTCTCTGATCTATGTTATAATGTTGTTTCCTCATCACAAACAGACCTGGAATTGTGTTTTTCTTTCATTCACACATGTTTAACACACAAACCCTGCATATTTAGGCTGAGTTCTTCTCTCAAACAGAAAACTCTGTTCAACCTTGTGATGTCATCATGTGGTAATACAGGAAGTGCTCCACTGTGTTTTTAAACTCCATACACCTTCACTAGAATCATAAGGGTAACTGCAGCCCTGGAATTGCCAAACTCTACTGAACAAAAGGTAAAAGATGGCTGTTAACATGAAAACTACCACTTCATGACATCACAAAGTGGAACAGAGCATTTTGAGGACTAATAATGCAGGATTACGCAAACAAGCATGGATGAGGCAAAACACAACTCCAGACTCCATGTTTCTGATATGGCAACAACATTCTAACGTAATAATAAAAAATAAATAAATAAATAATAATAATAATAATAATAATAATAATAATAATAATAATAATAATAATAATAATAATAATAATAATAATAATAATAATAATAATAATAATAATAATAATAATAATAATATAGGCTCTTTAAATATCCAATTGTTTTTATATGTGGATTAATTCAGTATTTTACTTAAATTGGCTATTTATTATGATTCAAAATTGACGTTAGCATTAGCACTGAGACAAAAGACCTAAGCCCTGAAGAAAGAATAAAATTGGAATGCTATTAATAACTTTCCATTCACCCAGATGTCCCAAGATATAATAAGAATGGTGAAACATATACCATACCACCATAAATGTATATATTTGATGTATTATTTGAAAAACACTGAGTATTTGACATCTGCGTATAGTATATATTTGAAGGATCATGTCATTGAACAAATAAACCACAAGAAATGGCCTGAAGATGTTCCCAGACAACAGGTGGACATAGATGTAGGTTTGTGGGGCATGTCTTTGGGATTATAAGCAGGAACTTGAGTCGGATTTCAACATAAGGAAAAGCAGTGCGCCCATGGTTCTTTCATTAGAGGACACTAAAGTTCCCCCTGTGATGTTTGCTGATGTTCTCATGTGGTTTGTTTAGGAGGTAACTTTATCCAGACACAGGACAGGGCTCTGTGCCAAATCTTGAGAGAGTCTGAACCCCTGCATGAACTGAAACTAAGATTATTCGCTCACTATCAAGGCCAGTGATCCTAAGTAAGTTCTCAGGATTTATGTGAAAAAATAGGTTAAAGAGTACTTCTAAAACAGCTATACCAAACTACAACCACATACAGCACGGCATTTGAATTGTTTTGTCCATATGTCATCCCCATTCTGACCATCTGCGTGGATTTCAACGGCTGAAATTACATTTTTTCATGACCTAACCCTTGAAAGTTATGTTGACTCCCATTTCTCTGGCACCTTCACTACTACAACTACTACTACTACTACTATTCCTACTACTACTGCCACTTGTGCCATTCTCAAACACACACAAGTGGCACTGAAGGCCTTTGCAACTGGCCCTACTTTGCAAACAAACATATAACACTAATAAATAGGTAAACGGTTCATACAGTGGGAGGCAAAATGGGCTAAGTATCTTGCCCAAGGACACAACAACAGTATCCATTTGTGGGAGCTGGAGTCGCACCGTCAACCTGTGGGTCAGTGGATCAGACTGCTGCACCAATGATGTTTACAGTACGTCGAGAGCGGGATTTGAACCCCCAACCTTCAAATCAAATTATTACTATCTTTTATCTTATCTATTTCTTTCTTCTGTTACAGTCCGTTAAGTATTCGCCCATGAAACGGAGAGTAACCGGTTCACTTAAAAAAATAAACAACATAATAATAATAATAATTGAATCATTGGCGGAATGTGAGCAAAATGAAAAAGACAAGACAAAGAATCATACATATTACGTCTGAAAACCTTTTAGTCTAATTTTATGCCTTATCGTGTCGTGCTTCTTTAACCGTCTGACACATACCCCCTGTACTGTATGTTGATAGCTGATATGGCCTTGTGTGTTCCCAGCGCTGATAGTCTAATGCACTCTTCATAAGCTCCAGTGGCTTCTATAAAAGGCGCCTGCTGAAGACACCTCAGCTCTCAAAAGCACTCACATCAACATGGACTTATAAGGACGACGAGACCGGGCGACGAGACACGACGATGTCTGAGCAGGTACAGCAAGTACAGTCACCATTGTGTTTATAAAAGCGAAGAGGGATTCATAAATGATTCATATAAAGGACCACCTCAGGATTAGAACTAAACCTCTGGCTCCGGTTCCGGCTGATTAATTGACAAACTCCAAATGGATATGAAACAGAACTAATAGTAGGATTAATATGTCTAAATGAGGGCCAGGACAACAGAAGGAAAAAACGAGTCTAAATTAGATCTAAACCACGCAAAACTAAATCAAGAGTACTGAGCAAGGACTGAACAAGCAGTAAACCAGGCCTAAAAGAAGAATTAAACCCAAACCAGGATTAAAATGTGTAAACTAGGACTACACAAGTTATCTTGAGTTTAGACCTGGTTTAAAATAGTTATCTTATTCTAAACCAGGTCCAAATTTAAAGTAAGTACATAGTAAACCAGGAAATAATCAAGGCAAAATCATGTCTAAACCAGAAGTAAATCAGGACAAAAAAATCCTTTGTTATGTTTGGTACTGTATGTTTTTTTATACTTAACAAGATCTCAACCAGAACTTAACAAGGTCTAAAATATAGGTCTAAATTAGGTCAACATCTGAACTTGGATTATTTTGGTCTGAACCAGGTCTAAACCAGGACCGCAGAACTACGACATGACTAAACCAAGTCTAAAAGGGGACCAGTAATCTATATCCTTTTATTGCTTTAAAATGAACATAAAAAATAGACAGAGCAGTTACTGGAAAATGGGGCTAAATAATGACAAATGTGGATGTACCCGACAGGAAGGAAGTTATGAAAGCCCGACTCAGTGCTCCAGGAAGCAACGGTCGTCTTGAGTTTGTCACTAGAATAATGTTTATGAAGATTCAGAGCAACATATGGAGACTGGAGACGAGCCACATGCTGCACTGTCCATATGTCAAAGACGGGGATGTACTAAAGGCACATGGTGGATTTAAGTCTGTGTTTGTCAAGTTATTGTTTGAATCAACACTTAACATTATTGATCTAACTTTGATAAAAAATATATTTGGCATCACAGTTTTAGAGAAGTAACACAGTAGCCTCATTGTAAGAAGGTTTCAGGTTCAACTCCCAGGACGTTCTGTGTGGCGTTTGCATGTTTCTCTCTGTTTCTCCCGGTTTCTCCCACCCACCCAAACATGCACCATACGTAAAATACTCCACCAAACTCAAGATCTGGAGATGGGTCTTCATGCTCTTGACAGGATGCCCCAGCGACATTAAAGGTCAAATCTCTGGTGGACACTGCCTTATATCTGTCTAAAGGGTGGAGATAACTACACTATAACAATAATCGAACTGTTTCATGGAGCTGATTCATTTTATATTCCCATCATTGCCTCATCGGATTGTTTTTAAAGGGCCCATTTTGGCACTTCCTATACTGTCTTTAGCTACAACAACAACAACACAAACAGACTCTATTTAAAGAGGCTTCTGCTGCTAATCTGCACAGATCTAATACAAATAGAAGCTCTTATGTCGGCCATGTTTCCATGTAACAATAACAAGACGAGAAATAGACCTGTTTATGTTTGTGTCTGTCTTTACATAGAAGAGACATGAGATCTACAGCCTATACTGAGGTTTACACACACTGCTTAGCACGGGAAGAACAGAGTGTGGACTGAGAGGAGGACAGAGAGAGGGAGAGAGAGAGAAAGATGGAGGGAAGACAGAGGTGAAAGAAGAGAGAGAGGTAAAAGAAAAGAGATGAGAAAGAAGAGAGAGGTGAAAGAAGAGAGAGAAGAGAAAGTAGAGAGAGGTGAAAGATGAGAGAGAAGTGAATGAAGAGAGAGAGAGAAGAAAGTAGAGGTGAAAGAAGAGACAGAGGTGAAAGGAAAGGGACATGAGAAAGAAGAGAGAGAGGTGAAAGGAAAGGGAGACGAGAAAGAAGAGAGAGAGGTGAAAGAAGAGAGACAAGAGAAAGTAGAGAGAGGTGAAAGAAGAGAGAGAAGAGAAAGTAGAGAGAGGTGAAAGAAGAGAGAGAAGAGAAAGTAGAGAGAGGTGAAAGAAGAGAGAAGAAAAAGTAGAGAGAGGTGAAAGAAGAGAGAGAAGAGAAAGTAGAGAGAGGTGAAAGAAGAGAGAGAGGAGAAAGTAGAGAGAGGTGAAAGAAGAGAGAGAGGAGAAAGTAGAGAGAGGTGAAAGAAGAGAGAGAAGAGAAAGTAGAGAGAGGTGAAAGAAGAGAGAGAGGAGAAAGTAGAGAGAGGCGAAAGAAGAGAGAGAAGAGAAAGTAGAGAGGTGAAAGAAGAGAGAGAGGTGAAAGATGAGAGAGAAGTGAATGAAGAGAGAGAGAGAAGAAAGTAGAGGTGAAAGAAGAGATAGAGGTGAAAGGAAAGGGAGATGAGAAAGAAGAGAGAGAGGTGAAAGAAGAGAGAGAGGTGAAAGAAGAGGGAGAAGAGAAAGTAGAGAGAGGTGAAAGACGAGAGAGAAGTGAATGAAGAGAGAGAGAAGAAAGTTGAGGTGAAAGAAGAGATAGAGGTGAAAGAAGAGAGAGAAGAGAAGGAAAAGAGAGAGAAGAAAGTAGAGGTGAAAGAAGAGAGAGGTTAAACAAGAGAGAAGAGAAAGAAGAGAGAGGTGAAAGATGAGAGAGGGGAGAAAGAAGAGAGAGGTGAAAGAAGGGGGAGATTTGAAAGGAGAGAAGAAAGTAGAGAGAGAGTGGTGAAAGAAGGGAGAGAAGAGAAAGTAGAGAGAGGTGAAAGGAAAGAGAGAGGTGAAAGAAAAGAGATGTGAAAGAAGAGGGAGAGATAAATGGCGATAGAGAATGGAAAGTAGATAGAGATGAAAGAAGAGAGAGGGGTGAAAGAGGAGAGAGGGATGAAAGGAGAGAGAGAGGGGTGACAAAGAGAGGTGAAAGAAAACAGAAAGGTGAAGGGAGAGATGAAAGAAGAGAGAAAGGTGAAAGAAGAGAGAGAAGGTGAAGGAAGGGAGAGATGAAAAAAGAGAGACTGATGGAGGAGAGAGAAAGAGAGATAGGAGAAAAAGAAAAAGGAGACAGATGGGAGAAGTAGAGAAAGTTACAGATATATCTATATGATGAATAGAGAGTAGGGATGATATAGAGGGAAAGAAAGAACAAAGAAAGAAGGAAGTTTAAGACAGGGTGGAGTGAAGAAACAGATGAGAGTAGCAGAAAGAGAGGGAAGATGAGTGTAGAAATAGGAGTAAATGGAGAATTAAAGTGAGAGTCAGCGAGTGTGAGAATGAGAGAGGGAGGGAGATGACTGGAGCAGGAGAGTATGTGAAGGAAAAGAGAGGAAGAGACAGTGAGAGAGACAGAGAGGAGTGGGTGAGAAAGAGAGTGAGTGAGAGATTGAGATGAACAGAGAAGAGAGAGAAAATAGAAAGAAAGTGAGAGAAGTGAGAGTAGTAGAAAGAGATGGAAAATGAGTGAAGAAATAGGACAAAAAAGAGGAATTAAGAGAGTGTTATTGAGCGTAAGAATGAGAGAAAACTGGAGTGAGAGAGTATGAGAGGGAGAGAGGGACAGAAAAGAAAGAGAAACAAAAGAGAGACAGACAGAGAGGGACAGAGAGAGAGAGAGAGAGAGGAGGGTGTGGGAAAACAGCAGCAAATTGAGGGAATGTGTGAATGATTACATGTGAGTATTGTGAGTACATTTAGGTATGAAACAACAGCTCCAGGCTGCTCTCACACGGACTCTCCTGGTGCACCTCAAACACATTAAATCTACAGGGGTTAGAACAACTAGAATTCGGGTTTAGTCTTGGTTTACAGTTTTGACCTTTCAGAACTTTTAAGTCACTGTGGAAATAAATAAATAAATAGATAAATCACTTTTCTGGTAGGAGGTTTGCCGTCTGCTTGTTTCCATAGAGATGTTAATGATGTGCTCTCACTTTGAGCAGGATCACCTTTTTGGAGTGCTAACCTATAACTTATTTCAATCACTAATTTCCGGAGATAGGTACAAACTTCGCAACAGAAAAGTTATATAGTGCTGCAAAAAGCTGCATTAAATATGAAAGGGTGCACTTAACCTGGATGACATGGGGATTCTTGGTTTAAACTGTAGTCGTATTTTAATTATTGTAATATTCTGTTAAAAAAACAAAACAATCCAAATCAATTCAAAACCTACTAATGCATGGATTTATTTTACACTACCCTCTGACATTTTACGGCCGCATTCCTGCAGAGCCAGGCCTAGTGGTGGTAGGACCCCCCCCACCCCCACTGCCCCACAGGAGAACACAGGAGGTGGGCTGGGGCTGGGGAGGTCAGGGGGGTCTCACCATTTCTCTCCCAGACAAATAGGCCATCCACATAAAACGTGACACCCCAAGTATGAGAACACCACAGTGGACGACAAGCTGCCTGTGGTGCTATAGATTTGTATTAGTGCATTCCTGTTCACTTTGAAGGACTTTTGACCTGCTAAACATGCAATAAAGAATCTCTGCATTGTCTTAGGATTAGGGTCAGAAGAGGTGAGAAGATTGGAGAGCTTTAGAATTGATTTGATCAGGCAGGGAAAAAATAGTGCTTATTCGAAGTTGTAACAGTGCAAAAAGTCAACATTTAAAGTGCCCATATTGCACTATTTTCTGATCTAATTTATAATGTTATTTCTTCATCACAAGTATACCTGGACTTGTGCGTCATTCAGACATGTTTTAATCCTGCATATTTGAGCTGAGTTCTCAAATAGAAAACATGCTGTTCCACCTTGTGATGTCATCAAGTGGTAATATAGGAAGTGCTCCACTGTGTTTTTAAACTCCACACACCTTCACTTGAATCATCTGGATGATTTCATTTCAGCCCTGGAATTGCCAATATCTACTGAACAAATGTTAAAACGTAGCTGTTAACTAGAAATCTACCACTTCATGACATCACAAGGTGGAACAGTGCGTTTTGAGCTTTGGAAATGTAACAGACTAATAATAAAGTGTTACTCAAACATGTGTGAATGAAACAAAACACAATTCCAGGTCTGTTTTTGAGGAGGAAACAACATTATAACAGCTTAAATCTCACAAGAGTCAATATTGTGTAATAACGGACCTTTTAAGTTACTGGGAATGCAAAATGAATGACGCAGACGCATAACTGGAACTGAAATGACTGCTTTCTATGTTTTCTTTACATGTAGGAAAATGGAAACTCCCTCACGCTGTCTCACTGTCTCACTTTTTCATGCCATTTATTATTTACAGCATTGGGATTGACCTTCTCTCTCTTATATAATCTCGAACAGTCTCTCGAATTGAACAGTCACAATGCCAATCAATAAATCTCGATGTTTCTTTTATTAAACTTACTTATCTCCATGAAGACAAACAGGTAGCACCACTGGGCCAAGTTCTATATCAGTTCTCTGGAGAAGTAGATACGTGTTTTTCCAACATATTTTTACCAGTAGAACAACAGATATGATAGATAAGACTGTTAACTAAATGTGACGACAGCCCACCTCTGCTTACTCGCCTCACCGACCTCATTCTTTGGTTCGTGCTTTGACCTCTCTTTAAGTGTTTTATGTTTCCTGTTACAAACTTGCGTCTAGGCCTACGGGTCGACAGGGAGGGTGCTCTCGGTGTTGTAAAGACAGGTGGGTGCAGGATGCTATTTAAAGACGCTAAACCGTGTAGTTAAAACGTACGATGGGCTTAATGGACTTGTACACTTCGCCCCCAGGAGCTTGTGCACCGCTGATTTTATGAGTTCACTTTCCTCAGTCCTGATTAACAGATGTGTATTAAACAGGACTATAACTTCCAGACGTGTTATAGTCAGGAAGAAAACTCAATGTGTGGACTGTGTAAACACAAATATGTGCTGTAATATTAATAGTAAGATCTTTTTTCTTATGAAACTTTATGGTATGGGTGTGCACAGGCTACATTCTCAGAGGCTATAATACTCCCTACAATGGAAGCAAGGCAAGAATTGAATGGACAGTGTGTTTAAGGGAGGCAAATTCAAATGTACTAAAGACTTCAGTAACTTCAAAGGGTAAATGAGAAGGGGAGGCAACTATAACATGGTCAAAATCTTGAAAAAGTCGATTTTGCCTAATAGGTCTTCTTTAACCGTACAACTACTTTAAGAGAAATTAAAATATGACTCAAATAGAAAACTGATGAATTTTTTGCCACTAAAGAAAGTACTGTTTGTTATCATTAGCAGGTCTGCACTCGTGACTCAACAAAACCCCATTGTTTAAAAGACACATGGAAAAGTTGCTATAAAAACGTGATTATTAGCTCTGACATCTGTGTATTTTTAAAACAGCAATAATAAAAGAAAGTAAGTTGGACATGTGTATCCCTTGGGCTTAAAAGCACTTAATCATACTGGACAGGTTTAACTAGGCCACTCTGTTTACAACGCTCCTTCTTTACAGTAAACCTTACAAGAATAACATGTACACGAGTGTTGACCATTGCCTTGTATGGGTCTTTGAGTTTGAACAATCCCATGATTCATTGTGGCACTCTGTTGCTATGAGCTGAGTTGAAAACAATGGACTGTCCACTCAGCAGAAGGACTTTGCAATGACAAATCCAGCTACCAACTATACCTCACTTCCTCTAAGTACATAAGTGTGGATAAGTATACTCAAATAGTGTATTGTTACTTTTTAAACATTATAGAATTACTTTTAGGTAAAGGTGCACTGTGTAACTTTTCTGGAAGAGGATTTGTCACCTGTTTGTCTCTGTTATAGTTTTGTCTCCTACAATATGGCATGAAGTTTTGCATTCATTCAATTACAAATGTTTTTATTGCGCAAAAAGTCTTTAAAGAACATGTATTACCGTGTGTGGGCTTGCCTCTCCTCAGATCTGACTTGTAACTTGGACAGTGGTGGAAGGTAATGAGGTATAAGTAGTAAAGTACTGCACTTAAGTAACATTTTTAGGTGTAGTTTACTCAAGTAGATTTTACAGTGGATACTTTTTACTATCTACTCCCCTACATTTTTGAACTGGAGTAAAAAGTAAAAAGTACTTTTCATTTTATTTGAGAGGTTATTTTTACCATGTTCGTGGAAACATCCTAACTAAAGTATTCAAGTTCAAGTTTTGGCTTTGAGAAAACAAATATAGATGATTCATAAGAAAAATGATTCATAAGAAAAATGAAGAAATTGCTTCATATTGCAACTATTGACCAAAAATATATATAATTTTTAATCAATATCACTACATTTACACTTTAACAAATTAACAGCACTTAAATACTTCAATACTTTTACTTCAGTAGATTTTTTCATGTGATACTTTTACTTTTACTTGACTAACTTTTTGGTTCTGTATCTGTACTTTTACTTAAGTAACAAAATTACATACTTCATCCAGGGCTGAACTTGGATTGGTAGTGTCACCTACTTGACTCCATAGAGATAGATACAGTTTAGTGAAAATAAACATGAATTACTATCTTTTTCAACCTTAAATTCTCCACTTTTGCTTGTTTTAGGTTGACTACACCGAAGAGTCAAAACGTACTATTACTAAAAGAAGTATAGTTAAGTCCAAGTGTTTAAAAGTGCTCTTACAAGGTACAATTGACTGAAAAAAGTAAAATAAACTTAAATGTATATAAAATGAGCTCATTGCTGTATCCACCTCTGATGGGGCTAATGCAGCAGACAGGAAAGAGAAGGAGCCAAGGAAGTGAATGAAAGTTGCGTCTCAAACTGGGGTGCGGGTCCAGGAAGTGCACTATAGGCTTTTACACTGGAGGAATTTCCTGCTCTCAGATGAGTATCGCTGCACAGTTGTAGAGCGATAGAAAGAGAGGGAGGAGGAAGAGGGAGGTAGAGTGATAGAAAGAGAGAGAGGAGGAGGAGGAGGAGGGAGAGGAAATGTGCTGGGTTTGTGACAGGTTCCAGGCTTAAATACTGAGAGCAGCACTAAGCCATAGAAGCCCATTCTTATCAAAGACTGTATGGGTGTGGAAGGAAACTAGTCTGAGTTCAAGACATTTATTTTAGTCATTTTTTGAAACAATAATAATGTATTGGTAGTATTAAGGGATCATAGTAGTAGGTAATTATAGGAGAAATACCTGTAGTAGTGGAAAGTCAAATGTACTTTTCACTGCTACTACAGATAGGCCTATGTATTTCTATTAAAATACTAAAAAGATAGCACACTTTGCACTTAATCCCAATATATAACCTCATTTTGGATTATGAATCTCTGACTGAGTAAACTGCAGATTAATAAAAAGTATTACAACTTATATGAGTCTAATTTTTGTACTAGCTAGTAGTTGTAGAAACGTATGAATGCGAAAATAGAACAAAACTGGTGATAACAAGCTACGCCTATAGTCGCAGCTGCGCAGGGGTATAGATTGACGAAACTGAGGTGCCAAATCTGTGCTACCAGCTCCTCCAACCACTAAGAAGGTGAGTGAACTGTCTTGCTAAAGGACACAACAACAGCGTGCACTGATCAAAACTGGAATCAGTCCTTGCCTCGATGTTTTCCCATGGAGATAAGCAAGAAATAAGCTCAAATATTTCCGTAATACTGAGCGTTTGCCCATTTATACAAAGGTTGTTGGTTCAATCCACACTCTGACTAGTACATACTGCTGTTGTGTTCTTTGGCAAAACACTTCACTCGCCTGGTCTCCATTGCCTAGACCAGGGGTGTCAAACTCATTTTCACAAAGGGCCACATCAACAAAATGGTCGCTCTGAAATGGCCAGATGTAACTGTAAGACCATATAAATGTAACTAAATGTAACCAGATGTAATGTAAAATAAATAAACTACTTTTTAATCTTGTTAATTAACCGTTTCTGTATTTAATTTACATACTCAAGTTACAAATATTGCATATAGAATTGCATAGATATGAAAAAATGGCTGTGTAACTGTGTATCTCCTGATAAACTGATATTTTAAGACAGTCATACCTTAAATTTCTTTGCCGCGGGCCACATAAAATGGTGTGGTGGGCCGTATTTGGCCCACGACCTTGATTTTGACACATGTGGCCTTGTCAATGGATGGAAATAAGATTATGCCTCCACCAGCAGCATATTTTAATTTAATGCATTTTTCCTAAAGCAACTGTTTCATTCTTTTTTTTTACACTTTGACTTCATTAATACTATTTAAAGTGTATTCTATTCCATTCCGAGGTCACCATGACACTTCTGACCCCAGAGTGAGCCGACCTCCATCATTACTCCCCATTCCCAAACGGAACTTTTCTCTTTGGCTTTAATGGATCACTCGCTGTACATCCGAGAGGAAGTGGAAGTCTATACCCGAGGAACAAACACACCGCTTAAGCCCTGCCGATTGTTGTGACTGAACAGTGCTATCAAATTGCCTGTTGTGGCTTTTATTTGCTGTCTGTTCCCAAGTGGTAAAATGGTGTTTATTCTAAGACTTAAAAGGCTAACAGTTGCTTAATGGGGAGTCATCAGGGGTGTCCCGGTCCACACCCCTCCCCCATTTCAGTGCATCTTGTTGGGATACCTTTTGTGCAAAGAGAGGGCGGAGGTTAGGGCCTTAGGGGATAGAAACCTTGTGATACATCTTGTTGATAAAGTGGTTGAAAATGGACATGGGGTTTAATAGATTCAAAGTTAAGTAACATGCTTTAATGAACATGCCTCTTATCTGGGTTTAATTTACAACCATGAAGAAAAAACACAAAATTGATTACACCAGAAAGTGAAAATGTGAAATTTACACTGTAACAACTAGGGATAGCAGTGGTGCAGGGGATCAAGCTTCACCCTTATGCCAGAAAGTAGCCAGTTCAAGTCTTGTCCGGCTTTGACACAATTGTTTACTGCTGTCATGTGATGTATTTCAGGGAGGGCATCTGGCTATGTTTGCTTTTTATAATTTTAGGAAGACTTTTACAATAGTTTGAACTGTCAGGCAGTATTTATGTCTATTTATAGTCCCTTACATTGCGAGATAGGGTCATACAAGTCCCACTAGAGCCATGCAAAAAAGCAACTTAATTGTTTTGCCTTGTTAAGAGTCTCTGCCTTTCTAAATTCTTGGTTTATTAGGCCCATATAATTGAGTAAAACCGCAACAGATTCCCCCACATAAAAATTGGAATCATTATTTTGCTAAAGCTTCAAAAACCTCCAAATAGTTTCAGTAAATGTACTAGCTAAAAAAACTGGAAAGTGCCCGAATATATAGGGCAAAGTATTGGTGTAATAACATAATTTACAACACTCCCATGGATTTTTGTAATGAAAAGCAAATGAGAGGCCGTTTTCAGCTGACATAGGTGAGTTAACACCTCAGTATTTTCTATTGCCCTTCGGAGATTAGCTTAATTTGTCTGGCATGGTGAAGAATTTGTCACTGTGTTCTGGAGAGCATGTGTAACAGCCAATGAACAAGCTCTTTGTGTAGAGGAGGGTAGGGGTTGTGAATTACATCTTGGTTGTGTTAAAAGGTTTCATACCATTGTTCACTTCAGCTTTAGGAATATTATTTATTTTTGGAAGTAAGTTAGTTAGAAATGATTTTGATTACCGTGTTTTCCAGACTATATGTCAATCCTGCCAAAAAATGCATAATAATGAAGAAAAAAACATAGTCGCACTGGACTATAAGTCACATTTTTTGGGGAAATGTATTTAATACAAGATCAAGAACAGACATTTTATCTATAAAGGCAAGTTAATAAAAAACAATAAAATAGAGAACAACAGGCTAACTATCAGTACAGCACGCTAACATAACATATTTATATTTATTCAGCTACATGAAGCATAGACAGAACTGTGATATTAACAGTTAATCAGATACCTAAAGCATAAAAAACTAGCGAACAAGTTTACTCTGGATCTCACTACAAATCACTAAATCCATTGAATTCTTCATCCACGATTCAGCAGAATACAACTTTCTTTTAGGTGCATTTTTGTTCAGTGTTTCTCATATGTCTTTTAAATTACCGTAATGTTGAAGTTTAAAATGTTCAATGGTACAGAAATAGTAGACACTGGTGCACAATCCTAGAGTGTCCTTACGTGGTTCTCAGTGAGACACTAACGAAAAGGTGAAATTATATATTTGAATAATTTCACATATAAGTCACATTTAAGTATATGTTGCACCCTCGGACAAACTATGAAAAAAGTGCGACTTATAGTCCAGAAAAGACAGTATATTCCTCCCTGACCCATACCACTCCAAATTAAAAGTGCACTACATAACTTTAGTGCACTGGCCACCAACTGCTTGTCTCCATGAAGATGTTACTGCTTTGTTTGGAATGTTCCACAGTATGACATTAAAAGTATATACCAGATCACATGACTGTATGAGGGTAAGGACAAGATGCACCTGAAATGAAAGGAAAACGGGCTTTTGGTTGTTTTGCTTCACAAAAATGGAGTACATTTCAAGGTCAAGCAAAACAGGACACTTAAGTTTTACACACACCTGCAACTGTTTTTATTATTTGACATACTTATTTGTTTTGTTTGTTTTCTGTTTGCGTATTTTGTTTGTATTGTATTTTGGCACCCATGAAAAAGAGAGTCTAAGTGCCCTCTTTGGGTTCACCTGTATAAGAAAAGAAGAAGAAGAAATAAAGATAAATATCAACGGAATGAAAAGGTGACGCCGCCGAGCAAAGTTACATGCATGTTTTTGAAGATAGTTTAATGCCATACCGTGGAACATTCTTAGCAAAGAAATACTGACATCCTTAAGACCTCACCTACCTGCCCCCCATTGGAAACGTTACATAAAAAATGCTGAATTACTGCTGAAATACATTAACAGTAAAAAATATCATACATCGGATTGCGCCCCCTTCCCCTGCCCAAAACAATATTTGAAAGTATCCATTCTCCTGGTTCAGTACAACTTTTGGCTTGTCTACCCCCCTTGTCTATTTCTGTGTCATTTACAGTATATCTAAGCACATGCAGTACAGTTTGCGTGGCCTTCCTGAGGTGCCAATGTGTCAGTTCTATATTTAGACCTGTTGGCCAGCTGTGTATCAACGGCGAAATGCTTCGTAAGTGTTTTGTTGCACTTCAAATCTGCTCCCATGGCGACCTGAGAGTTATGATGTCAAAAGTAAGGCATTGGAAACTGAACCACACCTCCTTCTTTAACGGAAATCACGGTTTGAGTGAGAGCAATGGAAAAAGCTGTTCACGTAGCCAGAGACGATTACTTAGGCATCACCAAACCCAGACCACTGTTTAGCTTGGAGGGAGAATATGACAACATACCACAGAACCAAAACAGATGGGACTTGTAACAACCAACTTTGCAATAATGAATGTAAACGGATATTAAATTATTTTTCGTGCTCGTTGGTTAATTTGCAATAAGGGTATTTACTTTAAAGTGTAATTTAGCTTCCTCCACTGTCCAAGAAAGTTTCTCTTTGTTTCTCTTTGCTTTTAAAAGTGCACTATGTAACTTTCTTGTGTGGGGTCAGTCATCTGCTTGTCTCTGTGGCGATGTTATTGCTTTGCCTAGAATGTTACAAAGTATGGCATTAAACTCATCTCCATGGAGACAAGCGGGTGACGGCATCAGGACAAGTTGCTGGTTACAACTATGATGAAAAAACATGATTTTCAAGTGATTTGTTAACAATGAAGTAACTAACTAATGTTAACTAATGTCATACTGTGAAACATTCCAGGCAAAACAATAACATCTCCATGGAGACAAGCAGAAAAGTTACATATTGCACCTTTAGCATTGTCAGCATTGTGGCAATAGTCCCTGGTGAATCAAACCTGGGCTACTTAATTTTGAATCGTGTGCTCCACCAGATCAACCAGATAAGCTGTGAACTAATAGTGACTATAGGTCCATTACACCAGATGCCCTTTCTCCCCCTGGGGATACAACACAACGGTCATAGTGTACCTTGATGCGCCTACTGCAAAATCAACACAAAGCTGCTACAATATATACTTTTGGCTTGTTTTTACTCGATGTTGTCGCTTGCATTGCTGATCTCTTTCTTGCTCTTAGCCTCAGAGAATTTTGAAGTTGTGAAAAATGTCCTAATTATTCACCACAATGAGTTTACAAGTGCTTTTCACAACTTTTAGTACGCCACTGCTAACAACAACTTTAGGCTAACAGTCCACCAACACTACTTCCTGGTTCACTGCCGATAAAAAAAATTAAAAATGGTGCAGACAGTACACAGTGATCTCATTTTGACCCTGCTTTTATAATATATTTATACTGGGGCAAAGCTATTTTACTACTTTTATTACACAGAAAACCCTTCGAAATTGTGAAAAATATCAAAAGACAGATAAAAGAAGTTGTCCTTTAGTTTTGTAGTTAATGTTAAACCCACCTGAGGCCTGTGTGAGGGACTTGCGGTTAACATAGGTGAGTAAACAGATAATGGGGAGAGATAGAGCCACAAAAGGTTAAAAAGGCAAAGTTTAGTCAACATTAGGATTATCTTTCACTTACTTGCAGCATTGCCCCTCTTTTCTTGAGCTCTACACATGAGGTCATCCACGTACCGAATTCCCCCCTCTCCTATACAACCACAGACACTCCAGGCTTGTAAATTACTCCTACGTATGTGCCAGTTTGCATTAATGAATATTCTAAGTGCGGCGGGCCACACTTTGAATTTCTAAAAACAAATTCTCTGGGAAAGTTTGTGCTCCAGATCATTACGATGGGTAAACAAAATGAGGCTGCCGCACCCTGTGACAAAACTTCATTTGCAAGTGAATCTAGTAGACCTAAAAGTGCTCAGTTTCTTAAATATTTTAGAAGGGGTAGAGTTTTACTTCAAATTTTCAGTATTTAAGTATAAATATCTGTACTTTTGATTCTACTTCGTTGTGAAATCATTGTGTTATTAGAAATCCATGTTAATTACGTAGCTATAAACAATAATATGAAGTAGTATCTTCAAACTAAAGAAACAGCTGAGTTGGTTAGTTACAGCACAGTTGTTCACCAAAATAACGTTTAACTCAAGACCAGAGAGAGTTCAAATCCCACCAAAAGTCATAAGTCTCTGAGCAAGACACTTCAACCACATTCACAAGTCGAATCGTGTGTACATGTTTGAGTTTTGGTTCATTGTTGAAACCAAGAAATTAAGAAAGAACTGAATATTTTCGCTTAAAGGTGCACCACGTAACTTTCTTGGTATAGGGTCTGACATTTATAGATGTTAAAACTTTACAGATGTGTTTTGTTGCGATAAAAAGAATCATTCTTACTGAGATTTGAACGGAGAGTGGAGTCACCTTTCCCTAGATATGACCTGTAACTTGTCTTGGCGTTGTCACCTGCTTGTCTCGATGTAGATAGAAACACAAAGCAATAACGTCTTCATGGAAACAAGGACGCTCTACCAGAAAAGTTACATAGCGCACCTTTAATATTTCATTTAGGTACTACTTTGTTTGTACTTTTACTTAAACAGATTTGAGATAATGAGTTACACGAGGATTAAGCTTTTACCATCAACCCCCCCCCCCCAACACCCCCTTTCTACTCTACCCCAGCAGCTGTGAATACCCCCACCACTACACCCCCAACCCCCATATCCCACACAGACACTCTGGATCCCTCCCATCACTCCCCAGTCAAACGCAGACCGGTTATAAATACAGTCACCGCATGCAGACTGCAGTTCATGTTGCTACTATTGCCACCCTAAAGCCAATTTTGGACTCCCAGTTAAATCCCAAAGGCTTAGGAGTGAATCAGCTAAACCAACACGCACTAATTCCAGCCAGTGAAGATAGCTTTATTAAAGGTCCCAAATCTACCACTGCTTCCCACCAGAACACATCATACAGTGAGATATAAACATGCTGTAATTAGAAAAGCAGTGCACATGGATCACACATTGAGATGCAAACTGGGAAAGTGGTTTAAGTCTTATTGGATTTGGTGGGAGAGTGAAGTTTACTAGGTTTAAATGGTCTTGCGAAATGGGAAAATATTGCTGCTGTGTACAAAATCATGAGGGAATCATGTAAGATGTCAAGAGTAGTTAGGATTAACATTGTGTAGTCTTATTATTTTAATGTGTCCTCTGCATTTGACTCACCTTTCAACAAGTGTCTCTTTACCCCAAACCTGTTAAATGGAAATACTTGTGGAAAAGCATCTGGCATAAACCTGTAACCAAACAGATATGTGATTTTTTTTTTCTTTCATACACTTTCTTAAACCATAATTTCTGACATTTTAACAAGTAGCAGAGTTAAATTTCAGTCGTACCTAATCTCTCTTAAGAAACAGCTTTATCAATTTGAATATAAAGTTATTTATTGCTTGCTTTATCACCAATTGTTAACTTAATTTAGATAGATAACAGGGATAATATCAAAAGTCAAATTGCGCGCTTTGTTTCTTGGGCAAATCAATCCTCTAAGACTCAGATAAGAGCGCGTAAATGCGTAAAACTAACACTTTGTACCACAATGCACACTGTTACACATCTCACTGACATTAGATGCTCGCTGTGAAGACTCGGTCCAAAGTTTTTTCTCTTTTTTCTAAGGGAATCACAAGCTCCGCCCCTCCCAAACTTTGTCACTGGCGTGTGGGAACTCCCTGCTCCATGTATCCTGATTAGGTGCGTGAAGAAGGCGTGGGTTGGCCCAAAGAGACGCGGGTAGAGCGGAGTGAGGACACAGCGTAGAGAGAAGCCGAAGAAGCAGCATTCATGACAAACTGCGCGCTTGGAGAAAACGAGATGCTCTTCTAGTCCATGCGCTTTTAGCTCCGTGCCAAACCACTATTTCCACTTACCGGGACGCGCCACTTTTGGGAACAATACTTCGGACCGATACCACAACTCTTACCAAACTTTAGCGGATTAATTTATTCTCCTCTGACAATGGGTTTGAGACTGTTTTACGTGAAAGCTCCGGAGATGTTAAGGTCATTCCTGCGTAGCCCATCTTCACTTCTTTGTTTTGTGGGGCTGTTATTATTAACTGTTTCCCAGCCTGTCTGCGAGGCGTTCAACTTGGACGTGGAGAAGCCATCTGTTTATAGCGGACCTCAGGGGAGCTACTTCGGTTATGCTGTTGACTTTTATTTGGCTGAATCGTCCAGGTGAGTGGCTATTCTTTCTTTTTGGTTCGTATTGTCTTACATTTTGACAGGGCGTTTAGTAACCAACGCGACAATCTGAAGAATAGTCTACATGATTTTACTGGCAATGCGTGACTCCAGTCTTACTTGCAGCTTGCTAAGTTTCCATTGGGTTGTATCAGAAACTCCTGCCAAAGTTTAGATCTTTTACAATACCCAAAGCAGTGTGGATACGCGTTGCGCCTGACATGAAATATTAGTTTAGTATTACGCACGAACTTTACGCACATGTAACCTATTGACTATCCAGCTTCTCTTCTGTTATGAATCATAGACGTTTACATAGATTGTCAAGAATGCCTTTATCATTGTTTGTGATTCATAATACAATAAACAAAACCTTTAGGGAACACTTTTGCTAACATGGTGATGTCATTGTTTTACTATAATGCCATTAAAGTTGACCTCTTAATCTGGCCAGCTTTAAACGCCAACATAAACCAGTTAACTCCTAACCTATAGCCCTCACATCTCCAGAGTTTGGGGTTATGGTTGATTGATTTGCCAGTGGGTCAGTGGAGACTTGTGACATTAGTACAAAGCCTGTCTGTGCTGCCATACTAAAAACGCATCAGCTGTTTTATAGAGCCAAGACTTAAAGGTATAGGTATAGGGTTTGGACATATGACAGTGATTGGTTAAACAGAGAATATTATGTCTTTGCTCAATTGCAAATATCAAACTGGGACTAAATAAGTAAATTCTCTATACAATTAACCATTATATTGGATAAATGTCACTTTTTCTGCTTTTGTTGGTCAGTTTTCTTAAATTTGTCACATGCAGAAATGTCAATATTTCATCATTAGTTACTTATCTTTACTGTTTTAAAGATACATATTTATTCCCTATCTGTTTTGTTTGTTTTGATCGGTTTTCCTACAGTGCATTGCTTCCAAACATTGATATCTTGGGCACCTTTTCTTGTAAGTTCTTTAGTCCACTGTATCCCTTTTCTTTGCCAGTGTGATATTCATTCACAAAAGTGCCCTGTAGATTTCAGACATGCTAAGACTTCCTGGCTGAGTCCATGTCTGCTATTCTTCGTCTCGGACCATTCTTGGACCAGCCAGCTTTGGGATTTGTGCCGAGTGGGCCGCCAGCTCCTGTTTCCCCTTGTTTCCCCCTGTCTCTCTCTCTCATCTCCTCTCTCTCTCTCTCTCTCTTTCTCTCTCTCCACACTCTTTCTTTGGAGAGCAGACAGGCAAATATAACCTCTACTGCCTCTTTAAACATCTTGTAGCATCATCAAGATTTAAGATAGGGATGAGTTAATGGTTATTGGTGATACTGGGGGGGGGGGGGGGGGGGGGTCCGGTATTGAAAGCTTAGCTGATATTAGGCGCAGATATATTTTCTTTTTGAACAGACTAATGAGTGAACATGGAAATAGATGCGTAATGATGCTAAACATATCACTGTATGTTTATACAATCGTGTCATGAATGATTTGAATCCTAGATAAAAGCATTTTGAAATTATTGTTATAAAAGTGAAAAGGTAATTTGTGAACTATTACTTAACATAGTTGCCTTGCCTTGCCTTTTAAGCATGATATGTATTGCTACAGAGATGATAACACTGAAACTACTTTATACAACTGACTCAATGATAATAATGCAAGATAGTCCTTGTAAACCTATTTTTAACTGTACTTTGTCATTAAAAAGCTTGAAGTGCAGCAAATAAACAGTAGAATGAATTGATAATTTGCCACAGAAGTCACTTATTCAACCTTTTACAGTTCAAATCTTACTGTATTACAACATAAATACCTAAATTTCTCAATTTTTGCAAGGAAATTGTACACACCATAAATATTGAGCCCCAAGATATATCGTTCCATCTATCATTTATGAGAAGTTAAGTCGATATAATAGTTATCATGACAGGCCTAAGCTACATCACCATACACTTTCCCTGAACAGCAGACAGACTAATATAACCTCTAGTACTGTCTCTTTAAAAATCTTGTAGAATCATCATGATTTAAAATGTCCGAAGACCCCTAATATTTCACTGTCACCACTTCCTCTATGCTGATGTCATCCAGGGGGGATTTTAATTCACCCATGTGCCGTAGAGCTGTCCCCCTCCTCTCTTCACTCTGTCTGGCCTTCTCTTCTCAACTCATTAAATATGATGCACACGTCATTGTACTCATGACTAATTCTGAACCTCTGAGGCTGAAGATGATACAAAGCTCCTCTGTGTGATAGAAAAATGGTAATATTCATGTGCAGTTTCCGTCAGTACAGTGGTTTCTAGGGTTGTCAACAAGAAACTATTTAGCATTACTAGTTCATGATGATGCCATAGATTTACATAGCGCCTTTCAAAAGCCTCAAAGCGATTTATAATGCAATATTCAGTTTCCCCATACTCACAGCTGTCATAGAGTAGACCGACAGATGTGAGGCCCCTCTGACCACCACCAATAACCCACAAACTAATCGTGGGTGAGGTGTCTTGCCCAAGGACACAACAATTTCAGAAATAATATGACAACGTGGTAAAATGACTACTAGTATTTTGTATTGAAAATTGAGCCTATATAAAGAGACATTTTTCCATAGGGCTGTATTCCTGTGCGTTATGACAAATACATTATATTTTTCCACTGTGGTATGAAAAATTGTACTGCAAAAGAAGCTTTAAAATTTCATTTTGAATTGTCGAATTGTCTTGTAATTTCCACGTAGGCAAATGTCTATATCCATCAAAGCACTGATTCATTTTATCCTTATCCTCAGCTATGGGAATTCTAGTCTTAACAGTTTTCCAGAAGTTGGATGATCAAAAAGCATATCACTGGAATTGTGCAATAAAATTTGGTTATCTCTTGCTAGCTCATCATCAGGCTATAGGGTTGACAGATATGGAGAGCGGGGGAGCAGAGGAATTTTTGGGGTGAGGTCAAGGAAAGGTTGCACTAGGAGTTCCCTTGTCAACACAAACTTCCAAGAATCGTGCCAGGAAAAGGCTTAACAGTAAAATAATTATGGCTGTTTTTGAAAAAGAAATACACTTGCTTATCTAGATGACATTTGCTCGTTGGCGGGTTGGTATATCCTGGTGTTTGTTTAGATTTTGAAGTGTGAAGTAGGGCTCAATCTCAAAATCATGAACACAAACAATATCTAATACTCCAATTTAGTCCTCTAAAGTACAAACTATGCAGGCTTAGTTTCAATAGATGTTTAATCATTCTTTAATTAAATGAAATACAATTTGTCCCTGGGCTATTTATTTCATTTTACATTGTTGGAATATAGAACCAGTGTGTTGGTGAACATCTATCCTACCAGGTGCTTCTAGTTATCATTTTTAAATTATGCATGTTTATTTGATGGTTCTTCCTATAGGATTTTGTATGAGTACTTCAGACAACATGGTAAATTCACACACAAATGTTTATGTCGAGAGTGGGATTCGAACCACCAACCTCTGGATCAATGGACAAACACTCACCAACTGAGCGACTGTAGTCTGTTGGCAGATATTTTTATTTTTATTTTAGTTCATTTCTTTGCAATTGTGATAAAACAGTGACAATGCATCCTTCAAAGTGCTTATAGCATTTCATTTTTGCTCAATACTTATTCATTAGGCATATGATTGTCTTTTGATTATATGTTTGGTAGGTTTTCAAGTTTCTTTATCACAGCATGACAAACCAGTACAATGTAAAATGTCTTTTAGTTATTTTACCTGTCAATTTGTTGAAACAAGTTTTAATATTCTCTTAAAATCTGGTCTAAAACGTTTACTCAGAGCTGAATGCTTATCTACGGCTGACATGTGTTTGTTGGTGTAGATCCAGGGAGTAGATGGTGGAAGGAAGTTTGAAATGTCATGTCAGATCCAGAAGCACAAAGCACACTTTCTCTCAGGCCTTGACAATGAGTTTATATTTGTCAGTCATGCCCCTCGGCATGTGGTAATAAAATTAAGTTTGGACACTGGCAGACAGCCCACCCATGGGAGACTGCCTCAGGACAACTTGTGTGCACCCGCTTCAGTGTGTGTGTTCTGCTCATAGCACAGGAGTGAATGGAAAGATGGTGGATGTTTGAAATTGGCTGTTTTCAGATAGTAGAATATCGGCTCAGGACCAAAGCTGTAATTCATGTCAAGTTGATGTTACTTATTTTCAGTAAGAAAAATCCAAATCAGTAGAATTAGGTCATGTTTATGGATGACAAAGTGCTCTAACCAATTACAAAAATGGTGTAGTGAAATAACATCTACAGTGGCTTTTAAAGATATGCTGTGTAACTTTTCTGGTGGGAGATCTGCCACCTTCTTGTCTCCATGGAGATGTTGCTGCTTTGCGAGGAAATTTCCACAGTATGGCATTAAACTTGTCTATCTGCAGTTACATGGGCCAAAAACGCTAGGGTCCCTTCTAAAGTCAGGAATTCCCCTGAAAAAGACATTCTTAATCTCAGTGGGACTTCCTGGTTAAATAAAGGTCAAAGGCCATAAAAATAATAATAGTTGTGTTTTTATTGTTAAAAGATCCATTGAAAAAGTAGGCATTCTCACTGTGCGCTGAGTTGTCTACAAATCTGATCCTGTCCTGGTGGCATCACATAATTTAACACATAACATAACCACATAAAGTTTAATGCCTTACTGTGGAACATTCCAGGCAAAGCAATAACATCTCCACCATGACAAAACTTCACTTTTTGACAGTGCATAAATAATTGTTTTCATTAATCATGATATAATTTATGATCCAAATTATCATCATTTTTTCCATTGATTAATTTCCATTCCATTGATCATTTTGCCGTCTCCATCTCAGTTAAACACCACAGGGCTATAGAATGTCGTGATGTCATCCCAAACCCAGGCAGTTTCTATGGAGCACTCCTGTTGCAGTCCATCAATGTCGATCCAAACCTCCAAAATTATCATGACTTCATCAGACACTTCATAACCAAACCGCGAGCGCTCCTCTCTGGTGCCAGGCGGGACAGGGGAGTGATCAAACAGAGATAAAAAAAGGTCATCTGGGTCAACGGGTATAAATAATATTGGAGTCAGGAGTCTGAATAACAGCACACAATAACTAGTCTTGTAAATCACTGCTGTAAAAATGAAAATACAACTACAACCAACACTGTGTTAACACTGTGCAAGATCCTTCAGGTGGTACTTGGACAGCCCTTGACTATGTGGGCTTGCCTAATTTGGTGTCAATTTTATCCACTTTTATCCGCTCCTTTGGATAATTATTTAGAACTACAGTGGACCTTTAGACCTGGTTTAGCCCTAGATTAGATTTGGTCTGGTGGTACTCGTAAAGCCAGATCTTTTCTTTGGTGTGAAATGTTTGAGAGGAAAAGTTCTAAAACATAAAGCTAGTGCAATTTTATCCTCTTGTTCCTTTTTTTTTTTTTTTTTTTACTGTGGTCTTATTTTAGCCTCTCTGTAAAACTCCTTAGAATTTTTATCCGCGAAAACCACTACAACTATGACATCTTGAACTGCTTCAATCATTTGGTATACTCACACTTTCCTAATATTCGTCATAGCCTCTCAATGCGCTCATATAGATAGCACATGTTCCAGTCAACAGTCACTCTTGTGTGTGTGTGTGGGTCTAGCCTTCGCTCACGGGATACTAGCCATGTAAAGCTGTTGAGGTCATATAGTGCATGTAGGTCATACTCCTGGAGGTTACCCACTCAAACCAGCCCTGAGTTAAACTAATATTGACTTTGGATCGGTCTCTCTTTGGGCCACTAAAACCTCTGGCCCATGTTTATGCTGTGTCTACACGTTTATGAACTCTCACTTTGTGTTGTTTTAATTAATGTCCCTGGTTTTATTGACTTGAGGGTTGTAGGAGGGTTGTGCGTGTGTATTGTTTAAGTTCTTGGTTTAGTCCGGCTTTAGGCCTAGTTTAGTCCTGGTGTCAAATTTCTATGTTGGATCAGATTTAGTTTGTTTTTGGCTCTATTATACCTGTGATCAGTCCCATTTTGGATCTGATGTTGTCCTGATTTGGTCCTAGTTTAGTCCAGTTCTAGACCTTACTTAGTTCCATATGTTCTAGTGATGTTGTGATGTGATGTTTTTAGTCCCATTTTGCATAGTCCAGTTTTAGACCTGGTTTAGCCCTGACATAGTCCTGGTTTAGGTCTGGTTTGGATTTGGTTTAGTCCTGGTTTAGTAGATGTTTAGACTGTGTTTAGTTCTAGTAATGTTGTAGACCTTTGATAGTCCTGTTTTAAACCTGTTATACCCTTTGTTAGATCCTGGTTTTGTCCTGGTTTAGACCTTGTTTAGTCCTAATTTACCCCTGGTTTAGTCCATATTTAGTCCGGTTTTAGGCCTTATATATAGCTTAATTTGATCAAGCAATGTATAGCCCCTATTTAGTCCTGTTTTTAGACCTGGTTTAGTCCTAGTTTAGCCCTGTTTTAGTCCAACGTTTCGAGGTTAACAGACAGAAGTGTATTGTTTTAAAGAAAGTCCCCATTTGGGCTTGTGTATTTGACCTGTCAAGTTTTTCCAGATTTCAGTTGTTGAGTGTTGAGTAGACAATACAGCCCCTTGTCTGAAGTAGCTCAGTTTTCCCAAATTGATTGGGCTTAAGAATAGCACCATTTAGTGTTGTCCACTCTTGTATACCACCACGAGAATCATTCCACTGAGCTGCGAGCATTAACTTCTCCTGCTGCTAAGGTCAACAAGCCCCAAAACTATAGCCTTCTGTCTGGCTTTTACTGCAGTAGGTAATGGGGCTTTGTATAATTAGGTTAAGGGTATATGTGTCTCAATGGAAAATAGATTTGAATGAATAGTCATGATGTGTTTTAAAGGTACCAAAGGGTTGTCAGGTGGTCTGCTAACGCTGTGTCGGAAATGTCTCCTTTACATCATGTCTGTGGGCGTGGGACCTGATTTAGACCTGGTGTAGACTTTGCATTAGTACTGTTTTAGATCTGGTTGAGACCTTATTTAGATGTAGTTTAGCCTAGTGTAGTCCTGCTTTAGACCTGCTTTAAACCTGCTTTAGTCCGGTTTTGCTTCTTCCCATTTAATCCTGATGTGATTTAGCCCATAGACCTTTTAGACCTGTTTTAGGCCTATTTTAGACCTGTTTTAATCCTGTTTTAATCCTGTTTTAATCCTGTTTTAATCCTGTTTTAATCCTGTTTTAATCCTGTTTTAGTCCTGTTTTTGTCCTGTTTTTGTCCTGTTTTTGTCCTGTTTTTGTCCTGTTTTTGTCCTGTTTTAATGCTGTTTTAGTCCTGCTTTAGACCTGCTTTAGACCTGCTTTAGACCTGCTTTAGACCTGCTTTAGACCTGCTTCAGTCTGGTTTTGTTTCTTCCCGTTTAATCCTGTTTCAGACCTGTTTCAGACCTGTTTCAGACCTGTTTCAGACCTGTTTCAGACCTGTTTTAGACCTGTTTTAGTCCTGTTTCAGACCTGTTTTAGACCTGCTTTAGACCTGGTTTGGTCCTGTTTTGTTTCTTCCAGTTTAATCCTGTTTTAGATCTGATTTAGCCCATATGTCCATAAAGTGATGAAGAATTAAAACCGTTACCATAGAAATGTGCAATTCAAGACAAAATTCAATTGGAAAAGTCCCTAAAATCCAATTTTGGACCTGATGTGTCCCATTTGGTGTGCACTGTTTTTGGATGCTTTCACACCACAACAAAATTGGACTAAACCCAGTTCTACACCTAAACACAGACTTGACCAGAACTAAACAAGTATTGCTGCTTTAGATTTAAGATAGCTCTATTTAAAGTCCTTTTCTGACCTATTTTAATCCCTTTTAAGACCTGGCTTAGTCGGGTTTTAAACCATTGTCAGATCAGCTGCATTAGAACTGTCCCCCTTACGTCATGTCTACCTTGGTTTGTGAGAGGGGAACAGTCGGGATCCTCATCTGACTCAGAGATGTAATTTGCAGCAGTGCCTTATGTCTGCATTGCCCTAACCCCAGGTTGAAGAAGTGACTCACCCCAACCCAGTAAATGCCATTATTCAGCGCTACTAAAGAAATTGATTTATAAAATTTGAGATTAAGTTAAGTTTGTTATCTCTAATTGAGTGTGTGTCATCCACTATAGTGGCTATGTCTAAAAATGGAACTTACTCAGTGAATGTGAAAGTGGTTTGTCATTGCTGTGATGGTGCTGGGGTTGACTCATGATTTAAACCTGATTTAGTTCGGTTCAGATCTGGTTTGGTCCTTGGTTTTAGTCTCAGGAGGGTAAAGTGAAGCTAACTCCATAATCCAGGTGTATGTAAATAAAAGTAGATTACGTATAATTTTGTCATTTTATCTTAGTGTAATTTACTATGGAATGATAGAAAACTGCTGGAGAGACCTTGCTACAAATGAGGCCATACTTATGAACAGAGGCCTTGCTTAAAAAACCTTGCCACATTTGTCTTGTGTTTATTCATATAAGACTGTACAAGCCAACTATTTTCTCAAGTGATAGTTGAACTTTTAATAGTCCTATATATGTTGTGTGTGAATGGGGGTGGTGTATAAAGACAGAAGTATTCCAACAGCTGCCTTGGTCCCTTTCTGCACGGGGCATGTGGCTCTATCCTGAGGTGAGAGAGGCCCGGAACCCTGGAGTGCCCCATTGTGTAGAGGTGTCAACCACTTTTTAGGGTACTTTAGGGTACTTTACTCCGGCTCATAAGGGGCTGGGGTGGAGTTAGGTATGATAGAATGCAGCATGGGGAGACCAAATTAAAAAGTAGAAAAAGTATGTAAGTTGTGCTGTTTGGTAATAAGGATGAACTCGAGAAATTAAGGCTACGTATTAAATTTACAAACTTAATAGATAGATGTCAAATAGATTTCATATTTCAGACATTTTTGAGCTCATCCATATATTTCAGAAAGATGAAGGACACGCAGACATTTCGAGGGCTTTTCATAATTCAAAAGATTAAATTCAGAATATTTTTTGCTGCAATTTTTTTTTTTTTTTACCATTGATTTTGTTACCATCCTTAAACTCACAAACAGAAAACTTGAATACAGATGAAGCTTTTTATACTAAGCAACATTTTACCCAAAGATCTGATCTCACCTCGATCTTACAGAATACAAGCAAAAGACAAGTGAGCAGTAAAAAACATCAGATATTATATTATATTTTTTAACTCAACGGATGTTTGGGGTTTCACACCTGCCACTTGTGGAGTAGTTTTGCAAAGTTTTTCTAAGAGGGCGGCTGCTGGGTTAACACATTAGCGCACACCCAGGGGTGGTTTAGGGCCGGGAGAGGGTGGTCGGGGTGATCGCACTCAACAAACAAAAACAAAAGCCTGCAATCACAAAAATGGGTGGTCTATAGATGGGGGTCTATTTTTAGTGAGAGAAAAACGACACCACGTGCCAAAGTCTTGTGTTGACAGTAAGTAGATACTTGACATGAAACTGTGTAATGGATCCAATAGTTTCATTCTTAAAGCCAGAAAAGGTCCTGTGTGTTTGAAGCTGTTGTTGATGTTATTAATGGTACTAATGCTTGTGTTACTGATAGTACTTTAACTCAAAGTTGTAGTTGCATTTACAAAAATTTAACCTCAAAATTGAACAAACTTTTAATATTATGTTAATGTTTTATTAGATTTTTCAAATATGTCAAGGAAGAAAATGTGCATCATTTTAAGGTTGTAGCAGTCTGTGGTTGAATCTTTGAGTAATCTTACCTATTTTGTTTTTGTAAAATATATATCTGCTTTTTTGGCGTAATTTTTGCAGTGCTTCTAAGAATACGTATAAACCAACCCAGCTGAATACACGATTTCATTTTCTTTCAGATCTCTGTTGAACGTACCATTGAGACATTAAATAACATTGTCTGGATACCTTGACCTCAGCACTTGTAATTTGCTGACCACCTGTTGCCTTAGCCTAATGTCCCATCTGAGAATAAGAAGGAATTATTTCTTTTACTGCATGGCTTCTATCTTCAGAAAGATAAGGTCATGATAAAAATGTTCTTAGATAAATGGGAAATACATTGGTTCCTTTCCCATGCTGTCTAATAAGGCCGTGCAATATATTGTAATCAAATTGACATGGCATTTGAGTTTGTGGAATTATCAAATCGCAAGGGCTGCAGCTATTTAGTGAATAGAAACACAGCAGCCTGCTAGTAAAGACTATCCAGTTATTTTAAAATCTAGATTACTTCAGTTTGTGGCGTTGTTTTAATATGTATGGTGCCTCAAAATTACCTTTAGCTCTCTTTCTAAAAGCAGAAGGAAGCACTAATTTATCACATCCACCCGCAACTTGCAGTCCAATGCCTTATCTTTAAATATTTATCAATTTTAGCACTGCTCATAGAGATAAAATTGAACAGGAAGTAGTGACGCTAACAGTGTGACTGCCGGGCGTTGTTGTGCACAGAGCCAATCGCAAAACAAAAAAATAGTAGTTTATTCGGTATTTTTCCGAAATCACATGACTGCAGAAACTTGGTCGTGGCGCTTCACTGTAAGCCGTCTATGGTCAGTTCTCATCCGTGGATAACTGCTTCTCTCATCAGCTTTAAAGACTCAGCCAGTCCTGTCCTGGCCTTGACTCTATCTATGTGGACACGATGCAACGTCAATGGCTCCAAGTGGTCTAGAGTGAATATTACACTTTTCACAGCAATACTAAGGCTGGATACTTCAGGGAAATCACATTGTAATTAAATTAAATAAGCTAATTGTGAAGACTGGTTATAGTTAGGTCATATAAAGTCATCAAGAGCAACAATTTTAGCCTCCATGTGGTATTATTATAAGTAAATCCTGGCTAACCCTGTAGTTTAGACCTCAAAAGACAAACTGAAGTGCATAATTATTGTGTTAGTTTCAATGTTACTTCAAAATCGTTCAGTATTAGCAGCGGCCATCAGAGACTATTTGGTTTTCCATATTCCATAATCAGTGACCTGAATGAGCCAACATTTTGAGGAAATCATGTGTAAATAAAATCAAACGTCTAAACTGATCTAAACCAAGTCATTACTGATGAAGGATTAGGGCAGTTTGTTTTGTTCTCAACCATGATTACCCATGATGCTCCAGTTTGAAAACCACTGGTCCTGTATAAGTGACTGCACAAATGAGTAGTGTGTTTCATATCTGTCACTGGGCCAATCTAGCTCTAAGTGCATCTAATAAGCAGTCACTATAGGATGACTTCATGTATTGATCAGGTCAACGTTTTAACATTTTAACCAAATGTCAATATTTCATTCTCCAAGATGCATCATATAATTGCTCAGACGCTTTGTTATGATGGGAGTGGTGTTGGACAGTCCATTGGGGATAAGTAATTCGGTCAAAATAATCATATTTTAAAACACAGGCACCAACAATACAGTAAATAACTATTGTCCACAGGTAGATATTTAGTCGTTTTAAAACCTAATTTAATGGCAGCAACACATCTGAAAAACATCAGGACAAAGCATCAGAATGAGGGGAAAAACTAACTTGAGACTTGATGATAATTTTTCCATTAATTTATATGTACCGGTAATTAACACTTTGTAGGTTTACCTCCCCACCAAGTTTTAGAGAAATAGCTAATATAGTGGGTTGTTTATCACTGGAAATGGAGGATCCGCTACTGGCTTGTGTCCATGGAGATGTTTTTGCTTTGTCTGGAATGTTCCTGTATGGCATTAAACCCATCATTTTTTTTTTTTTTAGCAATGGGCCTGTAATTCAGGTAATGAAAGATCTGATATGTTTTATTTGATATTGTTGCAACCTCAAACCCACTTTTACTTGCACAGTCTTTTACACATGCTGTGAAACCCAGTATTAGTAGCAGTATCTCAGCTTCTTCTGTGGTTAACCTTACTTGTATCTTGACATGCCCCATTGGTCTACAGAATGTTAAGTTGAACAGGTCAGCAGATGCGGTCCCTGGTTCATAAGCGCTGTGTGCTATGTCAGCACACACTTCAGTGTTGAAGTGTGTGCTGACGTTTCAGTGTAAACTTTATTTGAGTCACTGTACGCGCTCAAGAGAGGTGTGACTGAGGTCCCCAGATAGAGCCGGACAGTTTTTTGAAAACTGATTGTGGTCCTGGTTTAGACTTGCTTTTGTCCTGGTTTATTAATATTTCTATAAACTTTTTTGAACCTGGTACATCCCTGGTTTAGTCCTGGCAGTCCACGCTTATCTGACCTGCATTAAAACTAATTTATACCTTTGCGCCTGGTCTTGCTTTGACCTGTTGTAGTCCTGGTTTAGTCCAAGTGTATTCTCCATTTTTACTAGACCTGGTTTAATCCTAAATCTAGATTATACCTGATTTAGTCCTACATGTTTAAACCCTTAGTCCAGGTATAGTTCTATCTTAGACCTGTTTTAGTTCTGGTTCAGGGTCTTGGGTTTAGACCTGGGTCTGATTTTGTGTTGGTTTAAACATTATTATAACGAGGTCGGGTCTTGTTTTGGCACTAGTTTAGTCCTGGTTTAATCCTGGTTTAGTTCTAATGTATAGTCCTAGTTTTAGTCCTGGTCTATTCTTGGTTTAGTCCTGGTTCAACCTTCATTATGTCCTAGTTTTAGACCTGATTTGGTTCAGGTTAAGTTCTGGTTGAGTCCTGGTTTATTCCTACTTTGCTCCTGGTTCAGCTTTATCCAAGTCCTTGTGTTTGCCCTGATTTAATTCAGGTTTAGTCTCATTGCTCTAAGTCCTGTTTTTGTCCTGATTCAGTCTTCACATTCACAGTAAATATATTTAAACCACTCTATTCCCTGGACGTGGTTGGGACCTCTTGTGCTTTGCTCCCCGGGCGTCCGCTGCTCTGTGGGCTCCGTTGTGTTTATGAGTGCGGAGGGTGACAGCAGTCGGCCTTGGCATACTTTACAAATGTGTTTGCCATTTTCCTCCTTCGCCCTCAGCAAAAAACGCTCATAATGGAGTTTAAGTGACATCAGCTTTGCCTTGCAGCTGGATGGAAGACAATTAAATCAGGAATGGGGCGAAAAATGCGTTTGGGGCTCCAGAGGGGGGAGGGGCATAACATTGGAATTTGCCCACAAACGACCTCCTCTGTAACCTCACCATAAACAATATTAGCCATAGCTTTCTGTGTCAAATCACCAAGTTCTTCAGCATTGCATCTTAACACTGCATAAAACAGTGGTCACATTCTGGTAATTATGGCGTGGTGAGACTTTTTGTTGTAAGGTTTTGCAGCTGTAAGTGCTTTAACCAGCTAACCATTGCCCTTTCGCTAAGTTGTTGTTGGTCACACATTCCGCTCTTTAAAACCAGACTCATTTACAGTAGTTTAATTAATGCTAGAGTGTCTGGTTGGAAGTTGTTGAACTTGGGAATGATGCAGCTGCTGTGGTTGTTTTAGACACGGGGATCTGTTCCACATGAAGCACTTTAAAATGCTACTCAGTTTCAGTTCAAATTGAATTGTATATTGCAGTATTAAACCAACAATTGCCTAATCCGGCTAATAACCCTGACCAATCCTAGCTCAAGACCTGGGTATGAGTCTCCGGCACTCTCCTGACATTTGAAGGTTGATCAAATGCAGAGGAGTATAAATGTCCTACTACTACACATCTTATTTTCTCAGACATTTTGTAAATATACTTTGAATTCATGTTTTATAGCAGCTGCCCTTTTGGATTTTTAAGTAAATATAGATTTTTCATTATTGTTTGAGACCTGCTTTATTTTTAACATGTTCATAATCTGAGCAATCAAAAATATACAAATAAAAACGTACAAATCGGTATCAAAATCACTACATTTGAAGCTTTATTAGACCAAATCTGCATCAAATACTTTAACTTTTAACTCTTTAAGTACATTTTTAAACAAGTACTTAAGCAGATTTTACTCATGTGATACATTTACTTTCACTTGAGTTAGATTTTTTGCTCTGGTATCTGTACTTTTACATAATTTCCTCCACCACTGTTGAAGTCTATATTCACCTGTTGTTCAAATTCATTAGAAATTCCTCTAAATTTAAAATACAACTCGGTACTGTATACTCGACTTAAAGCTTCACCGAGTCCTACTGATACTGAGCGTTTTACCTCAACAGAAAATCAAGCAGTGGGTGGGGAAAGTGCCAATTTAGACTAGCCGATGTTAGCCAGATTAAGACCTATTAATGCTAATTCCGGTTCATTTACAGCCATGCGAGATTGCTTATCAGTTTATGGGAGCGGGAGGGCATCTGTGTTCCCACATCTGCACCATCACTGCACAAAGCTGAGCCAAGACCTGCTGATTAAAGCTGATCTGGTTGTTTTGTTATTTCCTGTAGTTTTCTCCTTTGAAAAGCTGCCACTTCCAACTACAGCTGGACCAGGTTCAACTCTGATTTGCTCATAGTCCTCGCGCTGGTGTTGTTTATTACCTCCATGTGTTTGTGCTTTAGATCTGCTACAGGGTTTTCACTGTAAGATCATTAACAGGGTTCTATCTGATAGTTTCAGGGTGGAGGTGATAGTGCAGGTGGATTTTCTTTTCATGGCATTCAGATGTGGACCATGTACATCCTCCGTTCTGTCCTGATCTATGAAGTGTAAATGATAGGGCTGCAAGTACCATAATTTCCTTAAAGCCCATAAATTCACATAGTTTTCTTATTCTCCATTAAAAAAGCTGCTTATCTTGCAGATCTGTACGAAACTGGACACTTTATAACACTGGTCACCTTAATATCTCATGTTTGCACTGTTGTCCTGATGCTGTTGTATATATTTTTTATTATATAGCTATATTTCTACTTTTTTATATTATTATTATTCAGTGTTGCACTTTATCACCGAAGAAAGTCCTTAGTTTATGAGTTGTGTTCACAGACAATGGCAATAAAAGTCTGATTCTGATGTTCTGAAAATGTGCTTCTTCAGTTCATATTTCAGTCTTTTTCTAAAATTTGAACAGAATCCTGCTATTAAAACATAAATTTCAAATCTAATCGACTGCAAAGTTTGTCCGAAAACTAGTAAATTTGGTCTTCTAAATACACGTCCCTGCATCATTCCACCGCTCTAAAGCCATGATGTACTTTGCATTCTACTTTTGCATGTTCCCAAAATGACAACTGCAGTATTATTCATTTTTCAATTCACCCCATCCATCTTTAGTTTTATTTTTTAGCAGGTAGGGATTCTGGTGTATAATTCTCTGTGACAGCAAGTCCTCACAAATGTAGGGGACAGCTGAATGTACGATTGTTCAGATCCAGTTTAGGCTCTGGGTCCTGTGTCGATAACAATTACGAGTTCTTACAAATTTTTCAGTTTTCAATCAACGACGCTCTACTTGTGGCGATACACGGCCACCGAATTCCACGGTTGATCACGAGCTCGATGCGCCTGAACAAATGAACAGAACAAGATCAAAAGCGATGATTTGTGTAAAAATTAGTAACAGTTTTTGGATTTACAAATCTGGTCACGCTGAGCTAGTGTTGTATTACTCGGTAGCACAAATCCTCAGCTGTTGGAGGAATCAGGCGGAATTCCTGACATTTCCGAACTACTGCAGCCTGCTGGGGTAGCCCTGTTTTCACCAAGGTAACTCCCTCCAAGATTGGACTAGTTTGTTTCCATTTCTTCCTTCCAACATAAACCTGGTTTGACTTTGACATGGCCAAGCTGGGAAACTCACCTCACTATTTTATGTGTTTTCTTTTGAATAACATTTTAACTCGAGTGCAATGATGTTTTTATTCACGCTAATAGATGTATCAGTGTTAGGTTTGTCTAAAGTATCAAAAAGTATCAAAAATCAATCGATATTAAAACTAATATCAAAACTAGATACTCATTTGAGCAGGTATGAGCTGGTAGAATGTTTTTAACACTAATCACCACAAAACTTTAACTCTGGTATCATCGTTTGTTGAGTCTAGCACGCTCTTATCGTTTAAGTGTTAATTGCTGGATGCTAATTGCAGCTTAACCGTTAGCTTTCATGCTCTATTGGAATATCTAGTGCAGGAAAAGGGAGTTGACTTCCTGTTTTGGCCCCCCCCTTGAGACTTGTCTGCTCCCAGGGGCCCCTCTGCTTCATACCTACATCACTGTCTGTCTGAACTGTGTCCCGGGTCAAGTATTCTTCTCCGGTGAGGTAATGGCGGATTCATACAAGATACATTGTCCACTTTGGGAATTAATTATCTAGTCCGTGCCAAAATCCTAGCTCTATTTTCCATGTTATGCTGTAGTGGTGAGAGATGTTCTCAGTATTGGCACTGATACTTGAACAATACTGTAATCAAGAAAACTAAGTGTGTTTCATTACGTTAATTGAGTAGAACTAAGATGTAAAGGTAAAATAAAAATTAAATAGTTAAAAAAATTGACTATCACTATGGCATTAGTAACCTCTACTACTACTACTGCTACTACAACTACTACTACTAGGGACTACAGATGAAAACTACTACTACTACCTTTACTAGGGATTGCAGATGGATACTGCTACAAATACTAATACTTCTACTACTACCACTACTACTACGATGACTACTACTACTACTACAAGGGACTGCATATGGAATCTACTACTTCTACTACTACTTCTACTACCTACTACTACTTCTACTACTACTACTACGACTTCTACGACTAGGGATTGCAGATGGATACTACTACTACTACTACTACTCCTACTATAAATACTACTACAAGGAACTGCACATATAATCTACTACTGCTGCTACTACTATTACTACTACTAGGGACTGCAAATAAAAACTACTACTACTACCACGACTAGGGATTGCAGATGGATACTACTACTGCTACTAATACTACTATTACTACTACTAATACTACTACTACAAGGGGCTGCAAATGGAAACTACTACTACTACTACTACAAGGGACTGCAGATGGATACTACTACTACTACTACTACTACTACTACTACTACTACTACTACTACTACTACTACTACTACTACTACTAGGGGCTGCAAATGGAAACTACTACTACTACTACTACTACTACTAGCAGATAAAAAGCAGCAGTAGCTAAATCTGGTCAAGCTCATCTTTTCTTTTGTAAAATGAATTCATTTGTACATGATCCCAATAAAGAATAAACTAAACTATTGCTAGTACTACTATTACTGCTACTCCGATTCTGTGGTACTTTTACTTGTAAAAAGTCAGTATTCTTGCATCAGCTGCTTCGTATTTTTTATAAGAGTTAGCTAAAGGTTGAGCTTTAAGCAATTATTTGATCACCGTTTATGTCAGTTAGAACATGTATCATATTTGTAATGTATTTAACCACTTAAACAACAACACCAAAAATGTCCCCCCTACTCCCTTTAACTCTACTGCACCACTCAGCACTTCACTCCTTCTGTCCCATCTGATGATAGTCCAGGTTAAGTGGTCCTGTAGCCTTTAGGTAGCTCCAAGGACATGAATTCGTGCTCCCAGCTGAAAAAACAACAGCGAGTGTGCCTCCACTTACTTAGCTGTCTGCTTTCTTGTTTTTCCAATTAACTGTAGCCCTCAAGCCCCATATGTCACACTGTGGAACTGCTCCTCTGTGTACTGCGCCTGTACAACTGTATATTACCATCGCGTGTGTTCATTTGTCATATTGCTGGTGGTTTCCCATGCTTGTATTGCATTATGTAAACTACTGCTGCAGCCTGTTAAAATGTTTCGCTTCTGGGTCAAAATCCCCGTTTGCTAAATGCTAAAATGTGTTGGCTATACCGCATTTTCAATTAGCGATTTCACATGGGAGGTCTGGCATGCAACTTCTAAGTCCTAATTGATGCCAGATAAAACGTCGAAAATGCAAGCTTTAGCCTTTACCGTTTTGTCAGCAGTTTGTGGTTTAGTGAATGCTGTATGCGTCGTTAATGCATTTTTGTTTTCTTTTTTTCCTTACAGCGCCAGTGTCGTCGTAGGAGCGCCCAAAGCGAGCACGTTGCAGGTGAACATAATCGAGGGAGGAGCGGTTTTCTACTGCCCGTGGAGCACCAGCCGATCGGATTGTCACGCCATTGAGTTTGATAAAGAAGGTAAGACCCGCATAAAGCCCATGAAGTCAACAGTGTAGTGATTTTTACTGTTTGTTTGGTACTTTTTGCGGTACTTTTGGTACTTTTTGCCGAGCTAACCCCATAGTGTTTTGCAAAGTTTTCAAACCCTCCCTCTATCCCAATCAGCCACTTATATTGTGGCTCGAGTAGATAATGTAAATGAGTCATTCCTGTGCAGAAAGACTTGGGTGAGGTTTAAACTGCGTAACATTTGGATGATGGGTGAACACTACACTCACTACACCACTATAGTACATTGGATTTTGCACATTTTAAACATGCAAGAGTATTAAACCCAAGAGAGCTAAACAAATAAAGACAAATAAATAAATAAATACAAGAGGAAGTGGGCATTTAGTTCTCTTAGTTCTTATAATTATGAGTTTTGCAATCTGCGACCATTTCAATTGCGATTAATCACGTCGTCCTACACCTGCCTCCTGTTCCTAAAATAGTACTTTATCCACATGTCCACTGCACTCCAGTTGTAGTTGTGTATCGGGCGTCACTGTTCCACTACACTGAGCTTTTGTTGCCAGTTCCTGGACATGAGACCATCAGTTTTCCTGTTTGCACCTTGTCACGGGATGAAAAGGATAATGGTGGTTCATGAGGTTTATGTCCGATGCTTCTTCCTGCCTGGCTGCGGGTCATGTCTTTGTTGCCTCGGAAACCAGGCAGATAAGCAACTAATAAACAAATACCTGCCATGTTTATATGAAAACAGAAAAATAGATGGGCTCCAGTTTAAACACATGGTTAATAGACTTAGTAGAGGGCCTAAATTCCACGAAACTGACTTTTTGGAAGTTTTTACGGTGTTAAACTGTTGTTCTGTTATCAAAAACATACCCGGAAATGTGTTTTTTCATTCATGCATGTTTGAGTAATCCAGCATATTCAGACTATCTTCCCCTTGAGAAATACTTGCTTCCCACTGTTTAATGTCATCAGGTGGTAATACTTGATTTTTTGAATTTCATCATCAAATTGGCTTTTAGTTGTGTACAAAAAACACCATTTTCATTTAACTGTGAAACACCAAGGCTAAAGTGTCCAAAATGGCTTACAAAATCAGAATACTGTATAAAATAGGATCTTTGAGATAAATAATAATAATATTAATAATAAATGCGACTGGTGATACAGGTCGACTCTTTTGAACGGTTCCTTAACGCGAATGGCTGGAACCGGATACAATTTTTTTAAAGTACTGAATCTTTTTATTTTTTATTTTTGATGCATTTTTAAACTGATAAACGTTGAACCGACGCAAGATTCAGCACAGAAGCAGAGCAAGCGACACGAAAGAGAGCTTTGTGCACAAAAACACATCTGGCATCATAATAACAGTTAATATTTTTATTACATTATTATTATTGCAATGAAATGTTTTATTTAGATTATACATATTTTCAATGGGTAAACACACGCCCACTCTCAGAACTATTTTAAACACATCTGAGCGTTGATCGTTTCTCTGTGTGATTAGTTTTTAAATAAAATGGTCTCTCACATTGGCTTCTGTCATACAAATAAATGTAAAAAGAGCCAGTCTTTCGAACGGCTCTATGAAATTAATAAAGGAGTTGAATGCTCCATCAGTAAATGTGACTTTTCCAGAATAGTTGTAGCCTGATCTTGAGCTTTCTCAGAATATAAGACCACATGGTACAATAAAGAAATAAACATTGTCATGGAGCTGTATGTGTTGAAAATGTCCAAAATGTTTTAAGAATCACTGTAGTTTAGAAATCTACATCGAATATTGAGCCCATTCCTAAATATCAAAATGGAAACTGAAACACTGCATTGAAATAAAAGGATGCCTCTCTCTGTCGTTGGAACGCGGCTTCTTATAAGGTCATTATTTTATTTACAATACAACTGTTTTGTAACTCTTAAGTCAGTCTAGGGCTGCAATATTAATCACAACTGAATCAAAATCACAATTTGGACACAATTAGGAAATGGCAAAGGCTGCAGTTTTTGAAGTACACCATTTTCCTCTATAAAAACCACAATATCCTATCTTTTCCTGCGTAAAAAGCCGCTAAGCGTGTAGTTTAGATGTGCACAAATATGTTCTGAAATGTAATTCTTGTATTCATTCGGCAGTTCAGTTTTTGTATTCTTCTTGACACGTTTAAAATGCGACCTTTGACTCTTTAATCCCATTATTAAAATATTTCAAATCACAAATAAATCACTCAGCCCTAAATCAATCCGAAGTACATTTATAATTGTTTACAAATCTTAAATCCAGACAGACAATTTGAGGCTCCATTTACCTCTTCTGTGCAGCTGAAATATTGCACACTTTCAAAGCCGAGTTTAACAACATTCTTTTATGGGACTCCACTGGGTCGTGTCCCGTCCCCCTCTCTCCGTAGCTCTGTTTTCCTTGTGTCTCCCCTCCGTCCACGCTGGCTGCCGTCCACAGTGATGTCATATGGACCGCTCTCTGTGTAAACGTGGGTCCCTGGGGTTGTCCCTGGGCGTCCTTCATACAGTATTTTGAAAAGCCCCTTTGATGGAGGAGCTGATGGGAGAGCCAGAGCCGTGGTCCTGGTTGACATCTGGTTCATACACTGCAAAAATGAATATCTAAATTAATTAATGCTACACTGTGTAACTTTTCTGGTGGGTGTCAGTCACCTTCTCGTTGCTTTACCTGGAAAAACCCACAGCATGGCATTACATTTAATCTATTATCTGGATCTATAATGCATTAGACGTATTTGGTTGCTTAAATTATACCGTTTAAGCCCGTCTCCATGGAGATAGACAAGCTTAATGCCATACTATGGAGCATCGCAGGCAAAGTTTCCATGAAAACAAGAAAGTGACGGAAACTTCACCA
Organism: Periophthalmus magnuspinnatus; assembly: GCF_009829125.3. Taxonomy (NCBI): domain Eukaryota; kingdom Metazoa; phylum Chordata; class Actinopteri; order Gobiiformes; family Gobiidae; genus Periophthalmus; species Periophthalmus magnuspinnatus. The sequence goes on from NC_047132.1 coordinate 7,641,228, forward strand.
GAAAAGTTGCATAGTTCACCTTTAAAATGACTTGAAATCGTTCAAACTGTTATTTAAAATCGAGCTGGAGGTCAGGTCAGGACTACATGATGGAATTTATTGTTTAACGGTCAGATACCAGATGTTTTTACTTCATTTAGGGTTAATATCTCTGTAATTACGGAGCTTAAAGTCTTCTCTGTCAGCGTAAATAAACAAGAGCGAAGTAATTTTTTCACAGTAGCGTCAGAAAATGGCGCCGTCATTTGATCCTAAAGACGTGACTGTTGTCGGTTGAAAGCGCTTTAACTTTAACTGAAGCATAAGATTAATACGGCGTACTTCTTATGACAAATTATGACATCTAATCTTATCATGGGAGCGCAACCTATTAAGTCAAAACTCAATTGTAGGTTTTACAGTGTAGAAGGAACACATTTAATACATGGACAGCAGCATGTCAGAGAGACGCAGCCAAAACAGCTGCTGCTACACAGATGACATTTACAGATGAGATTCATTCACTGTAGCTGTGACTCTGTTTGTGTTGCCAAGTTGGACTGAAAGGACGATAAAATGTATTCACTGGTGATCCTGGCAACTTCAAGATGTTAGACTCTCAATGAAAACACCGCCTTAAGGTGATTTATCATTCGCAAGTGTTGGGGCTTCCAAAGAGGGTGATGTCGTGCTGTTTATGCCGGAGTTTTCAGGAACCCATATGGACAGACTTCAGGTTCTATTCCTAAGATCTATAGTTTTACAAACCTTCATTGTCAGTACAGTGCTTTTAATAGTAGTAAATTCAATGGATATTTGAGATGTAACAATATCCAAATCTCGCAGTACAGTGGTCCCTCGTTTATCGCAAGAGTCATGTCCTAAAAATAACCCGCAATAGGTTAAATCCGCAAAGTAGTCAGCTTTATTTATTTTTTTTACAATTATTCTATATGTTTTTTGCTGTAAAAACCCTCACCACACACTTTATACACTTTTCTCACACAGGCATTAACATTTTCTCAAATTTCTGTCCTGTTTAACACTCTCAAAGGTCAAACCTTCGTAGATTTAAAAAACAAGATCAAGACCTGTTTTCAGCCCAAACATTTGTTTGAGAAATAAAAATATTAATGTTTTCCTATACTGTAAATAAAAGCTTTTAGAAATACTGTAACAAATTTAATTGATCAACCTACGAGGTTGGACACATAAGAAATTATTAATAGTGAATTGTATTTCACAGTTCCTCTGACTGCGCCTCTTCGTCCTGGCGCTGCTCCACTCTAGTGTCTTTTTCTGAAGGCCTTGGTGCAGGTGTCTTTTTCTAAGTGCAAACATACAACACTTCAGAGTCACACTGTGATCACAGTGTGACTCTGAACACATTCTGTAATGTACAGGAGACACAGCACGGAGGAGACTGATGGACAATGGTCTACAGTCCAACAGCCAATCAGGACGCAGAACACAATGCACGTTCATACACTGTAAAAAGCATGTAAAATTTCACCAAAAAAATCTGCGAAACAGCGAGACCACGAAATGTGAACCGTGATATAGTGAGGGTCAACTGCACTGTATTATTTTAGCATGCTATTTTTTTATTTTGTATGTTCATGTTGACAGCGCTGACAATGATAAACAAACATGGTTTAGTAGTAGGGCTGAACAATTGGGGAAAAGGCGGATAAATAACAATGCAACACTTAAGTCATTGATCACAGTGTTTATTTATTGCAGTTCATATTTTTTAACAATAGTGTACATTTACATTTGTTATCATGACAGCCCTATGTAATTTGTACAATGTTCCCTGAAATATGAATAGCTAAACTAATACAAGAATCCAGTGCTTTTCAGAAAATATTTGAAGTGGTTTAAAATACAGTGTTAGGGTTTAACAGCCAATAGGTAATAATGTTTTTACTTTGAGGCTGTAAAACTAAATCCCTATAGGTTAATTAGTGAATATCATTACTGTATAAGGAGTTGCTGTCCATAGATCTGCCACAATAAAATTTGAACAGTTTCAGAAATATATTGCTACAAAGAAATATTCTAATAAACGATAATATTGAAAATACTTAATGCCACTGTCACAAAAGCAGGATCATCCCAGTGAATCAAATTTTAAATAGACAGTCCCATTAAAAAACCTCTTACATAAAAATCTCCCCACTATTGCAGAGAAAAAGTACCCACAATAAAAACTTAGCTTCTACAAGACTGAATGTTTTATTTTGGGTTAAATGCTTCGTTTTGGTGACCTTTCTTGTGTCAGCACTCCAATATCTCTAATCTTTCAGCTGACCCTGAATCCTCTTTATTTGCGAATTCACCCAGTTTGTTCAAAGCGGACCGAAATCGGCTGCCTCCCGGCTACTTCCTCTTCCCCCCAGATAACAGAAGTCTGCGGAGGAGTGATGGGACACATTCGTTCCGTGGGGGGTCTATAAAAGCAGGAGCGGAGGAAGAGAGGTGTAACCAGAGCTTTGTCCACTCCCGCTGCTGTCCCTCAGGATCTGCTCAAAGTGATGAGTGAATTCAGCCATTTGTCTTCCTCTGCCCGGTGACATGGAGCCCTGACCGCACTATTAGCAGTGTCCAAAGAGCAGTGGGAGTCTCCTTCTGCTAACAGCTTCCCACCAGTGCTATTTTACCCAAGGCCATGTCTGAAATAACTCTATGTACTGTAAGAACCTCCTAATAGGTTTAAGCCACTATCTTCTGAAATAGCTGTTTTAAAGATATGCAAAGTGAGTATATTGTCCTTAATAAGTAAACTATACTATATGACGTCTCAATCAAGGCATTTAAAGTCATGTCTTGGGACTTTTATGATGCATTAAAATAACAATTTGATTCTAGTTATCAGGAAAAACCAATAAATATTAAGTTTTCTTCACTTTTGCTCAATAAAAACGGTCAATCATTCATAAATTCATCATGAAAACATGTCCTCACTCCCACCCGTTTTCCAAACTCATGATAAAAGTGTTTGGCTCGCTAACTATCTTCCCACAGAAGCGCTTTAGGCACAGACAGGCCCAGGGCTATCAACTTTAAACATCTCCCAGAGTTTGAATGAAGCCCACGTGGCTCTGTCTGTCTGGAAGTCACAGTGTTCGCATAGACACGGAGGTGGAACTAATGCTGGCATCTGAGGAGGACCCGGCCTTCAGTTCCTCATGTCCTTTTTACACGCCTGAACACTGATCATAGTACAACAGAGGGAGGCACAAGGAATATCAATGCGAGTTTGCAGAACAGATAAAACTGTTTCATTTAATCTAATTTAATCGAATTTTACTGATTTAGATTTTCCTGTTGATTTTTATTACGGTAAAAGTATGTCGCTCGAATTTTTTGCAGCCTTGAAAGTCATTTTTTATCAAGAAAACTCAGACTCATGTGAAGAGAGTTTGACTGGGAAATGCAATACACTTTTCTTAGACGAGTACAATGCCTGTTACATAGAGGAAATTTGGGCTAAGATTGGTTAAACTGGGTTTGAATTTTTCAGTTTAAAGCAACAATATGTAACTTTCAGGAGGTGGCATCTTGCATATCACCATTCCTCTGAAGTTTGTGCATGGAGATAAATACGTTCTAGGTTGTACTCTGGAAGATTATAATCAAAGGAACATTACATTTCCATTGAAACAAGCATGAGTATACCCTCCGCCAGGCCAAGTAAGAGTCAGGTTTGTGGAGATGCAAGCTTGCTCAGAGTAAGGATACATGTTTTTTCCAAATTAAAAAAATAAGCTTTCATTTTAGCCTATCTTTTGGCCAAAGACTTACATGCTGCACGGGGCTTTAAAAATAAAAAAAAATAATTTTGTGAAGTAGCAGCCATGACACAGTGGAACTAATCCCACCTTTTTAGAAGCACCCGCTCTTCAGTTCTTCAAGTTCTCCTTGTTAACGTCACACGCCTGGGTGACTGATCACAGTACGTGTTTTAAGAGGGCTTTATGGCTGATGTCTGGTTTCCATGGTAATGTGACCCAAACCTCCGGACTCTGTGTAAACAAAGACCTCTTGAGTTATGAAAATATGGAGGCAGGGAATACGTTTAAGAAAAGCTGCCACGCTACTGAAGAAGATTAGTTAACACAACAATCCTATGAGGGGACTTTTGATGTGGAGCTCTGTATTATTGCCCGAATGACTAAGGCACTTATTTTCACACATGGAAGTTTGATTACTTAATACGTCTGGGGCCCCCGGTTGACTCCTGTTCTCTCATGATAAATTGTGTTAGCCTGAAATCCCAGAGAGGGAGTTTAGCTAGCCATAAATGCAAGTTATTCATTTATTATTGCATTTGTAGGGCTTTTAAATTGTTGATTAATGGGTTGATTGCATATTAATTGACCAAAATTAGCATTAGACGAATAATCATTTTATTTTGATTTTAAGGATTTATATGGGACAACAGCAGAAAGTGAATGAGTTAGCTGAAGATTTGGTATTTTTTGGTATTTCTGTGCAGGGGTGTAGCACCAAATTGTGGGCCCTGGATCCAAATCATCACGGTGGGACGCGCTACATGTTGGCTAATGAAAAATTCTCATTATACAGACTGAGTGAGGGGCCCCTCTATGCACCGGGCCCTGGGTAAACATTACCCATTACCCCCCCAGTCCGACACCCCTGTTAATATGGAAAAAGGCAGATTAAACTCATGATTTCCACGTTTAATCTGTTACATTTTTTCCTTTTACCAATCTGCAGGTGTTTAGTTGACTACAGCCCTAATGATTTGCAAATTACGATTGTGAAAATAAAGGCGATATTGGAGTATAAACAAAGGAGTAAATAAAGGTGATTGAGAGGTTGTTGTAAGGAAATCTGTCCAATCCTATGTGTTTTGTTTGGACTCCTGCCCTTCTGCTGTTTCCACCGAGCCCTGAGCTCTGAAGAGTGGAAAGTACACACTGAGCGAGCCAGACCTACACTGCAAAAAATAAATATTTAGATGTAATTAAAGCTGCGATGTGTAACTTTTCTGGTAGAGGGCCTGCTCGTCTACATGGAGATACCAATACTTTACCCAGAACAGTATGGCATTAACCTTTCTGTTTTGCAGGATTAAATTGCAGATGTTTTTCTAGTTCAAAAATACCTTGAAAAACATGCATTCTTACAGGCAGTGAGCTTGGCACAGATAGAACATATAACTTGGCCTAGTGGCGTCTCCTGCTTGTCCTCATTGAACAAATAAGTTTAATGTCATAGTGTGGAGTATTCCAGGCAAATCAATAACATCTCAACTGAAACAAGAACAACTTGCATATTGCACATTTTAAAGTGACTTGGTATCACTAAATAATCTTTTTGACATATGCACTTCACAGACTGACATTATTTGACCTCAAGATGTTTCGTTGTAGCACAGCACACCAAATTTAGAACTAAAATGTAACTAATCTAGTCTTGAATTGTAGGTATTCCTTTCTCTGTGGCTATATGGATGAATAGACTTACTCAAACTTCTGTGCTCTCCCATACTTTGTACAAAACCTTATTTGAAATGCAGGGGGCGGTTATAACTAAACTGAGGTCACTGAGCCTGTTTGATCTCCATCCTCCACATTCACAAACAAAAAGAATCAAGCTGCACACAACAAAAGATGTATCAACAAAAACTTGTTTCTCAAGAATGTTTACTTTGAACATTTGTGAACAGATAAAGACGTCTATGTGCTGTATACTGTAATATGCATACTGTTGTTGTATTCTTGGGCAAGACACTCTACCCACCTCGCCCGTGGATGAATGAATGTGCTTGGATTGGCCATTAGAGCAGATTGATAGCCATCTTTTATGTCAGTTAACACCAGAGGATCTGCAGCTTCACAAGTACCGTAATAGTATTAGGAGTGAATACAAAATAATAAAAAAATGTATCTTATCGTTTAAGGTGATAAATAAATGAATCCTTTTTTGTACCATTTGTCCAGACTAGAGGGCTCAGGGAGGACTTAATGGGAATATTACACTGAAGGGAGTGGAATCTTTTGCAGTTCCTGGTACTTTTAAATGATCCATAGAGTGCAGACATTTAAACACAATCAGTAACAGTAATTTTCAATTGTGGCCAGTATGAATGTGCTCTCATCATGTACCGATGTCGTCCATCAGTTCATGACAAGCGACTAACTTTTCTGTAAGCTTCTTTCTTTCCTTTATGGAGCCATATGGTGCCGGTATCACTTCCCTTTCAAATCAATTTGTGTGCATTTCGTTTTCAATCATCTCACAGATGTAACATAGAAAGTTCAACACAAAAGTTTAAAAAGCCGTATCCTCCTGCCATCTGCCGCGTCACCTGCTACTTACAGAATCTCAAAGTGGGAGATCTAAGTTACCGTCCAGGTGGTCAAACTAAGCCAAGGGTCAGGGGGGTTAAGCTGTCACCATTGAAGCTGAGCCAAGTTAGCAAAGACAGCTATCATCTCATATGAAAAGGAATGTGTGGCTAATATCTCTATATCGTATCTCCATCGCGGCTAACTGCTATTTTTGTATTATTTTTGCAGGAGATCGAAGTGTCAACATCAATGATACAGACCATCAGGTGGATTTCAAGTCGGGGCAATGGTTTGGGGCGACGGTGCGTTCCCATGGCGACACAATTTTGGTAAGAAACTTTATTGCAACTTGCATAGTAATAAGTAACAGTATTTTGTTCTGTAGGTGGGATGTAACTATATAAAAAAAAACTATTAGTATGATTATAATGATGGCTATGTTTGTGTTAACCTCTCAGAACATAATTTGATCTAAAAATAATATGATTATAGAGAGTTTTACAGGATTAAAGAGAGCAAAGAATTATGGTCAGTGCAGTTTTGTATTTTTTGACCATACTACTAAAATAACAATGCTTTTTTATTTTAAATTTTTAGCTTTCACAGTAAAGGACGTCCACATATAGCATATATTTTGTTATCATGATACTACCAATATCCTAATAGAAAGTCCCGTCTTTTTCATTCAGTTATTTAGCTTTACTCCTTGTACAAAGAGGATAGTTGTGACTTCAAAGTGCAGCAGCCTGTTGTTTGCTCAGTTTGAATTGTGACCTCAGTCTCAGCAACCTCATGAGTTCTCCAAGCTGTTGCTGCAACTGGAAAAACATCTCCCACCCATCTCAAACCATTCATCATTACTTTCTCTCTCCCTCCTCTCTTTCCCTCTCTCTCTCTCCCTCTCTTGTGTGTGTCTCTCTAGGCCTGTGCCCCCCTGTACTCCTGGAGGACAGAAAAGGACATACCCCATGCTGACCCTACAGGAACTTGCTACCTCTCAGCCCAGAACTTCACCAAATTTGTGGAATACGCACCTTGCCGGACAGGTACAATAACTGCTGCTAAACATTTATTTGTGACTGCCTACCTTTTTAAAGTTAAAGTGATTCTTTAAGCTATCATTAGGGACATTTTTCCCCCATATATGCTTTTTGCTGGTCAATTTTAAATGGCTATTTTAGCTTTTTATGACCGTTGTACAAAGTATTTTAAACTTTCAGAATTTACCCCAGAACTAGAAAATACCTGCTTAAACTGTCACGTTTTTTTTCATTTCATTTTATGTCTTCTTTAGTATGGGAATGTATTAAAGTTTAGACAGAAAGTGAGACAAAAACCATAACACTCCCATAGACTGTATATATAAATGGACATGGCTAACCTGCTAGCTGCTGCGTTCCAAATAGGAAGTGAGCATGGGTGTGTTTCCGGCTCCATCGATTCTGGCTCCAATTCACTTTACATTGAAAAACTGTCACCCCTCTCACTGTAACTGCTGCTGTCAGGTCTGCCATTTTGCTCTTAAAATGTTTGCATTAACCCGCTCTACATGATCCTGAAATTTTTTTGGCTATTGTGTCAGTAAATCATTATATGAACATTAATGATGTTACACTCACTTAGTCCTATCTCATTCTCTTCACTATAAAAGTGTGTCTTGAAGTGTCTTGCCAAATGACACAAAACCTTGAGATTGTGAATGGGAATTGAACTGCCATCCTTTCACTAAATGAACCATTATCTCTACCAACTAAGGCACTGATGCAAAATAGTACTTATATTGATGATCTCTTGTATACTTTGCAGAGATCAATGATGCTGGAGGACAAGGTTACTGCCAGGGAGGATTCAGCGCAGATTTTACTATGGTATTTATTTCAAATTTAGCATCAAATTTTGAAATAATTTGGTTTTATTTTTGGTTTTCACTAACTCAGCTTTATCTTCCAGGATGGCAAGGTGGTATTGGGAGGACCAGGCAGCTATTTCTGGCAAGGTATCTAGGACATACCAGACCCGCACATGTAAATCATAAAGGCTGACTTTTGGATCTCTCTTTCAACTTTTTCCCTTTTTCTATGGGGTGTTAACATCAGGTCAAGTCATTTCTGCTGCAAAAGAGAATATCATCAAAGCGTATTATCCAGGGTATTTCATGCAGTCTGTGGACGGCCAGATACAAACCAAGCAAGTCCAAATTGAACATGATGACAGCTACAAAGGTATGACAACTCAAATATTAACAGTGGGCGATATTTGGCTGCGTTTACCCTTTAATAACCATATTTTCGCAATCCATCGGAAATGTACTAAAATACAGTGACGCACTTTCACTCACAAACACACACAAATCAAAACCATGGGATTAGACTAGCGCCAAACTATGACCAAACTTGGACTAAACTAAGACTAAACTAAGACTAAACTAAGACTAAACTAGGACTAAACTAGGATTAAACTAGGACTAAACTAGGATTAAACTAGGACTAAACTAGGACTAAACTAGGACTAAACTAGGACTAAACTAGGACTAAACTAGGACTAAACTAGGACTAAACTAGGACTAAACTTTAATTAAACTATGACCAAACTATGACCAAACTATGACTAAACTAGGACTAAACTAGGACTAAACTAGGACTAAACTAGGACTAAACTAAGACTAAACTAAGACTAAACTAAGACTAAACTAAGACTAAACTAAGACTAAACTAAGAGTAAACTAAGACTAAACTAAGACTAAACTTTAATTAAACTATGACCAAACTAGGACCAAACTAGGACTAAACTAGGACTAAACTAGGACTAAACTAGGACTAAACTAAGACTAAACTAAGACTAAACTAAGACTAAACTAAGACTAAACTAGGACTAAACTAGGACTAAACTAGGACTAAACTAGGACTAAACTAGGACTAAACTAAGGCTAAACTTTAATTAAACTAGGACCAAACTAGGGCTAAACTAGGGCTAAATTAGGGCTAGACCAGGGACTAGACCAGGGACTAGACCAGGGACTAGACCAGGGACTAGACCAGGGACTAGACCAGGGACTAGACCAGGGACTAGACCAGTACTTACACAGTACTAACCCTGTACTAACCCCATACTAACTCGTACTAACCTCGTACTAACCCAGTACTAACTTGTACTAACTTGTACTAACTTGTACTAACTTGTACTAACTTGTACTAACTTGTACTAACATCGTACTAACATCGTACTAACATCGTACTAACATCGTACTAAACCAGGACTAAACCAGGACTAAACCAGGACTAAACCAGGACTAAACCAGGACTAAACCAGTCTAAAACAAAGATGAGTGTGAGCACAGTTTGCATATATTGTCAAGTAATGGACTGTAAAATATAAACACAAAGTTGCAGTTTGGACAATTCCATAGTAATTTTGCATACTTTCTATACAACAATTTGGCATTATCTTGCAGACAATTTATCGGCCAAATCAAATATTAACAGGTTTTGGTAATACAGTATTAAGGTATGAATTTTGTGGCTTTTATAGGATACTCTGTGGCTGTTGGAGAGTTTAGCGGTGATGAAGTTGAAGGTAAGCCAAATAAAAGTTGACAAATTTAACATAAACAAAAGTCTTATTTTGCATGTCACTGAACTGGAGTCACTTTTGGAAATCTATGATCCTTTTGACACTTGTGACCTACTCTTTACCTCTTAAATCACTCATTTGTTTTGCTTTTTTTCCCCTTTATTTTTTCAGACTTCGTTGCCGGCGTTCCAAAGGGGCTCATGCTTTATGGTTTGGTAAGAAGAAGCTAATCGCTACTTTGGCTTTTTAACAGTGTTCTTAGATTCTAGGCTCCTGGCTTTGAAACTTGGGTCCGATTCAGGAAAGTTAAGAAATAGAAAATGGCCTTATGTTACTGTCACGGTGGGAATAGTTTTTTTCTCCGTTAAATTCCATTGCTGAGAGCTGTACACTTATAGTACAACATATAAAAGATATTCACCATATGTTTCTCTGTGTTGCAGGTGTACATTCTGAATGGTACAAATATGAAGATCATAGCGAACTACACTGGGGAGCAAGTGAGTACTATCTATTTTACTACCCAATACTACTACTACTACTACAACATAAGTTAAACAACCTATAAAACCAAATTAATTCAATAAGTACTACCCAAGTATTTTTAAATGTACAATAATTCAGTTTGTGATGTTGTTTTAATATTGATTATTCCTTAAAATTAGCATTAGCGTTAGCATTGAGGCACAAATATGTCTCTTTCTAAGCACAGAAGTGTCTCTGGTGAAGTATTCATTTTATTTGTGTAGTGTTTAACATGTTGTCATTGACATCCACCCCCAGCTCTCTGTCCACTGCCTGATCTTTAAATATTTATTCATTTTTGCGCGACTTGGCAAAAGCCTCATAGACATAAAATGGAACAGGAAGTAGTGACGCTAACAGTAAGGCTGCCGAGCGCTATTGTGCACAGATCCAATTAATTCTTGTATTTATTCCAACTCTTAAATACTTCTCTCTCCTTATGTGCCCTTTAACCACTACTTTAACTAGCTATATATATTTTTTTCTATTCCTGGCTCATCCTAAGTGGTTTTAATTTATTGCATCAGACTAAGCAGCACAATTATTCCCTTTTACAAGACTGCCTTCTCTGAGCTCTTTAGTGGTTTGCTGTAAAGCTCAATTATGAAGGAAAAGTGCAGTCGCTGTTTACACAGATGCTTCTGGGAATTAAAACAACACAACACTTATTTAAAACAATGAGTGGGAAAATTAGCTAACAATGCTATGATTCCTGAAGGGTTTTATAGCATTTTCATATAAATTACAGCTAAGGATTAATTTGTGCCCCCTTTTGTTATGTGATTGTGGTAACTGTAATCAAATGCTAATGCTATGCTAACATGCACTGCTTTCCTTTGCAGATGGGATCATACTTTGGTTATTCTGTGGCTACAACTGACATCAACAGTGACGGGTAAGTAAAAGATTACAGACTACTGGCATTCAATATATTTTTTATCATTATAGATTTTAATAATTTATAATTGATTATCCTGCTACCAATAACAATTCTAGATAGGCTGTAGTTGTTGTTTTAAAAAAAAAATCATATATCATTTAGAGAGAAACATTTTTGTAATGCTTTTTGTTCTCCAAAAATCCCCATTTGTCAGTCTAAATTGTCTGATATCATTAGGGATAAGATTAAACAAGTTCTAAGTAACAATTTTCATTCCGCTTTTTTCATGACTGCATTTAGAAGCAAAGCATTATGGTCTGTACTTCATTTAGATTTATTTTACAATGCCTCTGCAACAAAACAACGCATTAAACCCCAGACGCCAACCAAAAAGTCCAATTCAAGATGCCTTTTTCCCGTTACAGACACCATTTTGGGAACTATTTAGCATTCAGTAGATAGAATATGTACTTGTGAATTGTCGACTGCTATTCCAGTGGCCCCAGTTTCTCATAGTAATCTTTCTGTGTCGTCTGCAGGTTGGTGGACCTGTTGGTGGGGGCTCCTATGTTCATGGTGCGGGGGTCCGGGGGTCGACTGGAGGAGATGGGAAGGGTCTATGTTTACTTACAGAGCGCCCCCCTCAGACTAGAGCTTAAACTACCTCACCTCACCGGCACAGATGTGTACGGAAGATTTGGAAACACCATCGCACCTTTGGGAGATCTCAACCAGGATGGCTTCAATGGTAAAAATCTATTTAGTTTGGATCCACAAATGCTGAATACTATTTTGCCTGCCCTTTGATCAGATAAACTCTATAGGAAAGAATGTGATAGGAAATTTGTTACAATTTGTTCATTCCTTACTGTGAGTAGGGTCACCTCTCCGGCGATCTGACCATTAACTTGTCCTGGTGACGTCACTCGCTTGTTTCCATGTGGATAGATAACTTTAATGTGATACTGTGGAACTGTGGTCGCACACCAAAAGTTACACAGTACACATTTAATAACAGAAAGGGTCTGATCCAATGTTTTAATATGCTCATAAGAATCTCAGTATAAAAGACCACACACCTATTATTTTCCTTTAAAATAATTAAATATACAGTGTTGAATTAGGTCTGTTAAGCTCTACAAAAAGTGTAGCCTGAACTGTAACTATGGACTCCTGGGATGAAATTAAGGGAATTCTAATACAATATTTTAAAATCTTTGATCATTGCCCGATATAAACCCATTAATCACATCATCCCTATTAAACAATCAGGTGTAGTTTATTATAATCTAACATTTTCACAACATTTTCTCTTCATAGATGTGGCTATCAGCTCTCCCTTTGGCGGAGACGACCACCAAGGCCTTGTTTATATCTATAACGGCTTCTCTGAAGGGCTGCGTGAAAAACCGTCTCAGGTTATCGTGGGTCAGTGGGCCACAACAAACTTTCCACCTAGTTTCGGATTTTCCCTTCGAGGATCTCGGGATCTCGACATGAACGGCTACCCTGGTAAACAAGTCTCTCATTTTCCAATCAGCTATGTGGATTTGTAGCAAACATCGAGCCTAATTGTGCTTTACTGCTTTCAGACCTCATCGTGGGCGCTTTCGGTGTCGATAAGGCCGTTCTTTATAGGTATGTTATTTCAAGTTGTATATGCAATTACGCAGTGTGTTTATTGGAGCCATGTGCTAACTGTATTTTCCATGAATGAGTTTCCAATCTATGTTTTAACTTAAACCGCAGGTCACGCCCTATAGTTAACACCACGGCTTCACTTACGGTTCACCCCGGGATGATCAATCCAGAGGAGAAGAACTGTGTCATCACCGACGGCAACGCTAGCATTCCAGTTTCCTGGTTAGTTCCTGCTTTATCCGAATCTAAACGTTCTGCTTCCTGTGACACTCGGGTCAAATTCAGTTTATTTTATATACGTTTCCTTGCATTATCTCACGTGCTAAGCTATACTCAGCCCCGGCCTTATCTAACCTGCTGCGCTAGTGCTGCTTCTAATAAAAGTCACAGAGGTCGTTGAAATCGTGAAGTAATGCTCAATAGGGGCATTGTTTTTCATTGGAATTCTGTCTGTGCAAACTCCAGCTAAGGAAACACGCTATAGCAAACTGCATATAGTGTCCCGACATTGACTGACTGTACATTTTCTTGCATGTCCAATGTGGTTTATATTGTTGAACAGTTTCTCGGAAATTAGCAATGTTTTAGTAGCCACACTTTGGGCTATTAAAAATGAATTTACAAAAATGAAAAACGGATGCCAACAGTACATCTTCTTCCACTTTACCCAGGACGGTAAGCTGAAATGCATGACTTCTCTCAAATTTAATTTTCTTACTAAAACAAATATGGCTTTCGTGGCTATACATAAATATGGCTATCAATATCAATTTCCTGAACATAAACAATACACGCTTTTAATCACTGCAGTTTAACACAATAGTCTTCCTCCAAAGTCTAAACTCCAAACCGCATGTTACCGACAGAGGACTGACTGTGGACCTCTTCATTAAAAAGACTCCAGCATATCATAGACAGATTGATTGATTGATTATTATACTTGGACTAACCCTCTAGCTCATTTGCACTCAAAGTTTTCACTACAAGTACCACATAAGACAAGATTTGGCTTTTTGAGTTCCACCAGATCTGTAATATGACGATTTCAGGCCAAAATAAGTTCTAAGCTAGGTCTAAAATACAACTACAGTACAGTATTATGGGCTTTACCAGAGGAGGACAGAAATGTGGATACAATTGACTTTAGTCTAAACAAAGCAAATATAGATCTTATTGAAAACCTGTGTTCTAGCGATTTTACTCATAAGAATAATCATGAATCATACTCTACTGGTATTTAGCAACTTGGCTAGTGCTAATATCAAGGCCCTGTTCTTTTTACATTATTTTAAGGAAACTCCCTGTAGCCATATGTCCTCCCTGGTGATGAAAACATTTTAGTTGAGGTGAAGAGAGTGCACGGACAGAGCAGAAGAGGATACAGGAGGAAAGAGTGAATGAGAGGACAGAAACAAAAGGGACAAAGGAGGGAGAGAGGGAGAGGTTTAGGTAGATGGGGAGGGACTGCAAGAGAAAGCAAAGAGAGAGGGGGAAAGAAGAGGAGGGAAGGGGGAGAGAGAAGAGTGTGATTTTGGAGAGACGGAGACAGACAGAGACAGAGAAAGTAGAGGGAAAACAGGAAAAAGAAAAGGAGAGTACAGAAAGAGGACTGATTTGGGGAGAGAGATTTAGAAGAAAGAAAAAAACGAGTGAGAAGGGAAAGGAGACGGGGGAAATGTGAGTGAAAAGAGAGATAGGGAGAGACAGCAAGTGAGGAAGGGGGGATACAGAGGTATAAGGAGAGAAAGAGAGGGGAGGGGCCTTGAGCAGTTGGTTTGAATGAGATATTGTTTAGCGCTGGAACACAGCTGGGAGACATCAGGACACAGGCACTACTCTGAACCAGGAGCATAGGCTACATAAGGCTGCTCTGGCTTCTCCAGAAAGTCCTGTCTCCCTGACCCATTTTTCTCTCCTGCTTTCTCTTAAATAAATGCACAGATTGTTGTTGTTGTTGTACTTACTGGAACTTTGCAACAAATCTTTGAGAGGGCAATTTGTACCAAAGACAAGCAGGCAAAATATATACTAAGATGCACTCATGTTAACTCTCCACAAAGCATACAGAGCATTATAGAGCAAATTTAGTTAAGTTGTGATTTATTCAGATGATTGTTTACACATAACAAAAGAGAAGCTAGTCCCATACAGTATTTGAAAAGCATAATAATTAGTGCAATTGCTATAATAACAACAATAAGGCTTTATTAAAACATTACTTAATTCTTAATGAACAAATAGTTCATTAACAATGATTCAGGATCAGTAATTACCAGTGCTGGATGAAGTACTCAGTTTTGTTACTTAAGTAAAAGTACAGATACAGAGGTAAAAAGTTACTCAAGTAAAAGTATCACATGTAAAAATGTATTTTAAGAGTAAAAAGTACAAGTATTTCACACAAGTGTTGTTAATTTGTTAAAATGTTAAATATAGTATAGTATATTGATTAAAAATGATACATATTTTGGTCAGCAGCAACAATATAAATCAGTTTCTTATTTTTTCTTAAGAATTTTGTGTATTTAATTTTGTTTACTCAAAGCAGAAGCTTGAACTCGAAAACTTTAGTCAGGATGTTACCACGAACATGGTAAAAATAACCCCTCAAATCTTATGAAACTTTTTACTTCAGTCCAGTTAAAAAAATGTAGTGGAGTAGAAGTACAGATAGCCACTCTCAAATGTAGGGAAGTATAAGTATCTACTGTAAAATGTACTTAAGTGCAGATACTTTGTTACATTCCACCACTGATCAGTACTTTAGAGGTTACAAGTTAAGGTATTAATAATGTCAGTACAAAGCCTGAATCATTCTTAATAGACTATTTGTTCATTATGAATTAGGTCTGTGTTCATGCTTTATCAAGGCTAACTAATGTGTACTTATTATAAAGCGTTACCGAATATTAAACCCAAATCCAATCAGTTTCAACAACTATGCTTGTGTCTGCAGTATGTCTAGTACTATTTAGCAGATTGTTTCTTTTTTCAAAATCCCTCCCTTTTTTCTATTCTTTTCTGCTCTTGTAGTGTGGTTTCACTTGTAAAACAAATGGGACTGCAAATATTTTGGATAGCATCGGTATTCGGCATGTTGCACAGCTGATGTCATGGGAGCGCGCTACATGATACAGATGGCCCATAGACTGGTCCAAAGCTGAAATTTGAGTAATGCCCAAATTCAAGCCTCTGCTATGTCCTGATACATTTGTGTGTATGGGAGGCCAAGAGGGTGAAGGGGGAACACCACAATTTATCAACTTGGCCTGTGAACACTCAGCGCTCAGACTAGTGCCCAACAAATATTTAGCATTTCTTTCCTTTTCAGTGTAATCCTATTGCAGTTCATGTCTCATGTACTGTACGAATGAGTCTGTAAACGTGCACTGCTTAAAAGGGCAGTACCAGATTTTTCATGTAGTAAAGTAAAATCATGTTTTGCTCCAGTACTAGTTTTGTCACGATACTAAAAATTCAAGCTTGATTTCTATACTAAGGAATGGACTCGATACTCACTAACAATTCCGATACCACAATGACAATAAAAAAAACTTTCTTTAGACCATAGAATGAAATTTTCAACATTAAATCATCTCATTTTCTTTTATATACCCGTGTGGCCTTATATCTGGCTTAGTATGCTAGGTTTTTTTGGGTTAAGAAAGTAAGAAAGACATTTGGACTGCTGTAAATGTACTACTACTACAAAAATCAGGTACAGCACCTTTTACATTTTTTGTTTCAATCTGATTTACAGTAAAATTCCCAGTTCACATTTTAATCTCACCCAGGAGCATTACCATATGAGAAAACAGGGGAAAATGAATGGCTTAACTAGTATAAGAACCACATGCATGACATTAAGACTTCATAAAAACTGGATCTGTTTCTCTCTGTTCAGAATATTACACCATCTTCACAATTTGCCACCACTGACGTTATGATTTACCCCAATGGAAAATGAACTATAAGAGACAAAAATAGTGGAGCCAAGAGGAAGCGACAGAACATGCCAGGATGAATTGGCTGCTTTGTTTCCATTGTGTATTTAAACTGCAATTCTTCCAGGATTAAATGAATAATGTGCCCTCTCCGTGTCCTTGTCCCCTCTCTCTCTCTGCCTCCTCTCTCTTTCTCTTCGACAGTGTCAATGTGAGTTTCTGCTTATCGGCGGATGGAAAGCACCTCCCAGATATCCTCGGTGAGACAATTTGACCATTTTTTCTGCTTTCTGAATGTAATATGATATGATTGTCCTGGGATTATTCAAGTCACAGCACAAAATTGTCTCTATGGAGATGGATACGTTCAGTGTAATACTTTGAAACATTTCAGGCAAAGTAATTACATCTCCATGGAGACAAGCAGGTCAAGCCCCACCACAAAAGTTACATAGTTTACCTTTTAATATTTGTGAGACAATGTGACAATAGTATATTTGCTTTCTTCATCTCAGCTACTACACACCTACAAAATGTTACAGTCTCAATGAAAACACGACCATATCCACATAACCAGTATCTCTATGTGCTGTTGACTTTATTACCTGCTCGTGCACACATCTGGCTGCTTGAGAGCTCATTTGTGCATATTTCCTGTTGCAGATTTCCAGGTGGAGGTGCAGCTCGACAACCGTGACCACAAGAAGAAGGGGGCGGTGAAGAGAGCTCTGTTTCTGGAGACCCAGATGCCCCGACTGCAGAAAAGTGTCCGAGTGCGTCACGGCCAGCGCACGTGTGACCACAAAATGATCTACCTAAGAGTAAGAACGCTTCTCGCTAACACAGATGGCTATGGTATTACAGGGTTTTAATAACTAGGAGAACTTCTTATGTCTTTTTTGCCAATAAACCTTTCATTGTAGCGCCATTTTTTGGATTAGTAGTGCACAGAGACTGATCCTGATGTTACATTTTCGTTCCAATCCCATTCAAAACTTAAGCTATAAAAACCTTGTGCCATTCAACCCTTCTATATTAGTGATACTAGTGGACTAATTGTGCACTGAGAATAATATTTTACCCCATCAATAATCAAACTATAATGTTAATGTTTTCATTCTATAGTAATGATTTGTGACATTTTCTAAAGTTAACTTAAATAAATGAATACATTGTCAAGGTCATGTTATTTGTATGATGTGCCAGTTTCCAGAGCTACTTATCCAGGGTAACATGAAATTAAAGGATCGTAAATTAGATTAGCAATACTTTTAGATTGCTAATTTTAGCTGCTACTTGCCTTTGCCTAAAATATCCTGATTATCTGTATGGACAAAGGCTCCAATCATTTACCTTTTAAAGGACCCATATTATGCTGTTTTCTAATCTGTGTTAAATATTGTTTTCTCATGACCCAGAGTTGTGTTTTCTTTCATTCACATGTTTGACACACAAACTCTGAATATTTAGGCTGAGTTCTTCTCTCAAACTGAAAAAACTCCACTGTTCCACCTGTTGATGTCATGTGGTAATACAGGAAGTGCTCCACTGTGTTTTTAAACTCAAATCATTTGGATAATTTCAGAATTGGAAGTGCCAATTTCTATGACATCATAAGGTGGAACAGAGCATTTTGAGCTGTGGAGATGTCGACTAATAATAAAGAGTTACTCAAACATGTGTGAATGAAACAAAACATAACTCCGAGCATGTTTTTGAGGAAGTAACAACATTCTAACATGGTTTAAATCTCACAAGATACATTTTGCACAATGAAGGACCTTTAACTTCCAGTTTACAGTCTTCCATAAGCAAGCATTAATTTTAAATATAATTAAAGGGTTTATGATCAACAGCAAATTGAATATGGTGACACAACATTTCCAAATTGCATGTCGTCATAAATAGCAAATCTAGTAATCGGCTCTGTGGCAATGGGACCTATTATTTATTGTGATGGATTACAACAGCATGAATGGGCCGACTCATGACTCTGAAATGAAATAAATCAATACAATTATTATTACTGCATTTGCCTTGGCGCCAAAGCTCACAGGATAAATATGTTTGTCTGACCCCAGGACGAGAAGGAGTTTCGAGATAAACTTTCGCCCATTTACGTGGCGTTCAACTACAGCCTGGACCCCACAGCGGCAGAGGACTCCCACGGACTCAGGCCCATCCTCAACTACCACACCGCCAACGTGATCGAGCAGAAGGTATGTGGACCAACTGAAGCAGGAGTCACTGTTTTGCATAGCAGGGATCAACAAGTTTGTAAAAATATGATGTTATTGCAGTTTGTGTGTTAGATATTTTGATATTTGTGATGTTTTAAGATGAGGATTTAGTTCAAAGTTCACATTTCATTTTATCTGTTTAAAAGGTATGTACACAAACAAGAGGAGTCACTGTTTTGAATAGCAGACATGAACAAGGTTGAAGTTTGAATTTTTCTGTTAGATGCTACATTTACACTTGTAGTCCATGGACAGGTTGATTAAAAAAAAAAAAGAAAGAGAAACTTGAATACAGAATTTGAATGAATAAACCAAAACCTTAAATGAAGGTAGGTATTTTTGGCTTGTATGCTTTACTGAACAGGATAGTAAGGATAGAGTAAGAAACAAATTAGGGTAAAGAGAGGGGAGAGACATTCAGTAAATTACGAATCACCCAGGATCATTACCATTTGAGAGAACACTACAATATAACTGCTCAAATAATAAGAATCACATACATATAGTTAAAAGTTGTACCTCATAATAAGACCTAATAGAAACAGAATATTTAGTTTACTACCAAAATAATTGGCGTTGCGATTTGCTATTTACAACCATTCAAATTACAGTTGTGATTCAATTATATCCACCTTAATGACTAGGGTAACGGTGGAATTTTTATATATCTGTGCATATTTCTTGGTAGAGTAAAGTCTTGCTATTTGATCGTCTGGTTTGAAATCCTTTGGCCTCGTTCCACAGCTCTTGGCACGCAGATTGACTGGGCATCCCTACAGCTGTGCCATATGTGTCTCGGGCATTCGTTTCTGGATCTCATTTAAATCCTTTCTTTTACATTCATTACTTATCTTCCGAAATCCCCATTTACTTTAAAGCTGACGTTAATATTAAAGCTTTAGCGCTATCGTATCTAATGGGCTAATATCTTCTTATCTTAATATCTGCTTAAGGGCTGGGAACCATTTTTAATTTTTTAATTTTATTTTTCTAGAGTTTTGCTTAAGAAACATAAAAAACACAAACACAACAACATTCAAACAATAAACAAAAAGTGGGTGTGCAGTTACGGTCACGCGTAATTAACAGTCACAAGATCAGATGTACTCTAGTCTTCTGAGCAGAATATAAGATTTACAGTTCTTCCATATGTTGTCAAATATGTCCTTTTGGAGTCTGTTGTACATTTTGTAATCTGTTTCATGATAAAGATTGAGTATACCAGGTTGTGCCAATTGTCTAGGGTGGGGGGATCCGCCTTTAACCATTTTTTTTTGTTTTTGTTATTGACTTCCGTGCCGCTAAACTCAACATACCAAACAAACGTCTCGTATCAATCTTGTGTCCACAGAATATGAAAGTCCAAACAACAATTCATCCCAATTTAAAGACACTTGTAAATTAAATATAGCTTTTAAGGCTGCAGTACTTGAACAATACCTCATTTTCAACATCAGATTGGTTCCTGAATGGTACTTTTTGGTATATATTCTTGTATTATCATCGTCTAGAATGACAAAATATAACTGCCATGTTCATAAATTCCCTTAAATCATATATTTTTTTATAAACTCAGTTATAGCGACACTCGGCACCAGTCATGCCCTTTAACATTTGCAATCAGTACTGTATTGGTGCCTTTAAACACAGCTGTAGTTTTACCTCATCCTGTCACTCAAAGAAGGCAAACCTGATCTGTTCATGTGCAAAATTGCAAATTGTTAGTATCAAGTACCAGCATATTTCATTAAACAAGATGCATATGCTGTGTCTGTTGTGGAAATGGCCTAGTTGCATTGACAGTACACTGTAGCCCTTGATCACTTATTTGACAAGCTATTGACTGCTAACACATGCTAGCAAAATGTGAAACCTCTCATATAACACTGACTCTGCCAAACTGCTTCACTTTTCAAACTTTTTAAAGAGGTCTGATGCGCTCTCAGTCCTTTTAATACGATCCACATGTCACTGTTTTAATTTAAGGCACAAAGATGGGTCTATTAATTCAAGCATTATGCATGTCGTGTGCATGTGTTCAAGCTGTTGGAAAGAAAAGCAGAAATGGCCTTATTGTTCTTGAACTTGTTCCATGTGACAGTGTGACTATGATTAATGAGCTTGGTGTTATTCACATGCTTATTTGTGACCTATAGGGCTGCTCTGTACAGTGGTGGAATGTAACGAAGTACAAGAAGTGAAGTACTGTACTTAAGTAGAATGTTTAGGTATCTCAATTTTACTTTTACTTCACTACATTTGGGAGCAGTATCTGTACTTTCTACTCCACTACTTTTAACAGGACTGAAAAGTAAAAAGTACTTTTCACATGATTTGAGGGGTTACTTTTACCATGTTCATGGAAACATCCTGACTATTTTTTTTAAGTTTGACTTTGAGCAAACAAAAATAAATACACAAAATTCCTAAGAAATTCATGAGAAAAACTGTATTGCTACTGTTGACCAAAATATGTACCTTTTACTTTTTATTCTTAAAGTACATTTTTAAGTTGGTACTTAAAGAGTTTATTTAAATTGATTTTTTTTTTTCATGTGATACTTTTACTTGAGTAACTTTTTACCTCTGTATCTGTACTTTAAGTAACACAACTGAGTACATCATCCACCACTGACTCAATATGAGAAAAACACCCAAAAACGCTATTTTGTGATCTTGACAGGTGAAAAATTTAGCTGGAGTACCCATCTTTAGTCTTGTAAGTTTGTAGAGTAGGTTTAATTACGTACTACCTCCTTTGACCGAGGTTTAAGAAAAATATCATTCCTTTAAAGTATAATTAAATAATTTTATCAAGCTAGCCTAAAAGTGAAACTGTTTTTGTGTCTAATGAGGCATGGGTACTCCAGTTTACCCGTCAGTCCAAAACAAAACATAGAACGTGGCTTGGTAGTTTTGACTGACTCTCTCCTAACCTGATTACAACTGCAAGCGGCATTCAAGGACGGGTCAAGGGCAAATTCACACTTTCTTTTTGCCAAATTGAAAACCATAGCTGTATTATTCTTACAATCTAGACATAATGATTATTTTGCTGTATACAGTGTAACCTTAACACATGTTGTTGTTTCAAGTAGGGTCTAAGCCCATATATACACAGAACAGAGAGCGCATGGGGCCAAGTCATCACCGCGGTTACTATGGTGTCTCAAATTAGAGCTTTAGTTTTGCTATAATGAAAGGGGGGCATCTCTGGTCTCTCTAATCTCTCGCAGTTTTCTATTTATTACCTCTGCTGTCATGAGCATCATCACTGATACGACGCAGCGGGATGCAATTGTGGGTTTCTCTGCCACACGTCCAGTGGTCCTCCTCTCATCCACAAGTTTCATTTAGTCCTGCGCTCCACTGTAATCTCCAAACCCCTGCCTGCTCTTCAAGGCTGAACACTTGACTTTACACTGTAAAAAACAATATCTACACGAGGAAATCCTGAACATTTTATGCTATTTTCTGATCTATGTTATAATGTTATTTCATTTTTATGCCATGTTCTTCTCTCCATACACCTTCACTGGAGTCATTTGGATCATTTCAGTCCTGGAATAGCCCATCTCTACTGAACTAAAGGTCAAAGGTAGCTGTTAACTTGAAAATTACCGCTTCATGACATCACAAGTTGGAACAGAGCATTTTGAGCTTTACAGATGTAGACAGATTAATGATAGTGTTGCTCAAACATGTGTGAATGAAATAAATCACAACTCTGGGTATGTTTTTGATGAGATAACAACATTGCAACATCCCTTAAAGCTCACAAGAGTCAGTTTTGTGCAATATAGGACCTTTGTTTTCCCCTCTCAGATTGAGGGCACAACTCAGTGTTTATGTATTGATTATAGTGTTAGGTAATGAATCTTAATTTTAACTGATATCGAGATTCAGTCATCTTTTTCGTCAATGATGAGCTCAAGTCTTTTTAATAGAGAGGTCGTCAGCCAGTCTGTAAAAGCATGTAGTCTGGAGCAGAGTTCAGACTTTGGAGGGAGAAGAACTCAACCTAAATATGCAGAGTTTATCTGTGAAACATGTGTGAATGAATTAAAACGCCAAGTCTGTTTGTAATAAGGAAACAACATTATAACATGGATCAGAAAATAGTGTAATATAGGCCCTTTAAATACTATCAAAATCTCAACCATGCTTTCATAATACATGTCACCATGATTCAAAATACTCAAACTACTGAATTCAAATATTACCTTATGTACATACATTATTTCTTCGAGTGTACATGTCCCTAAGCCCCACCCCTTTATGATCATACAGTGGTGATGAGGTTGAATGGGTGGTGTAGCGTGTGGTTAGAGCCTGGTTCACCACATCGTGCTCTGATGTGGGACTGTGCATGTGGAGGAGGCAGAGCTCTTCTAAGTATCTTTCCTTTGGCACGGCTGTACTCATCATTTCCTATTCTGACGTAGCAAACCCAAAGCACATGTTTTTAACGCCACAGCTGTCCGTCACTGTCCCTGTGTGAGGCATTACGTGCGTTTTATAGTGTAGGGGTAGGAGGAGGGAAATTGATGTAATTGTGTGATTTTCTTTCTTAGAAATGTATTGAAGAAATGTATTGAAATTTATTAAAGTGTGACTCCTGCCCTGCATGTAATTTAGCTTGAAAAAGATCAAATCTTGTTCCTCTTCTTTATGTGATAATTTATAAAGCACATGTTCTTGACGCCACAGCTGGCCACGAGTCCATCACCGTCCCCATGTGAGACATTACATTGTTTTCATGTGAAGAAATGGTGCTGTGTAAACATAAGGTGGCTGTAGTCCAGGTGCGTTTACAGGGTAAAGGAGGGAGAGGGGACGGGGGAGAGGGGAGGGGTCCCAGACGGACTGCATTAGTCATAGCGCATGTCACGTCTTGCTACACTCCTACTTTTATGTCTCCTAAGCTAATATAAAATTTATCTTGTGTGTCTAATCCCATTCTCATGTTTTAATGTATTTTCAACAGTCAGATTGTGACACTGTACATCTCCCTTTTTAATAATATCTGTGGTCTTAAAAAGGAAATTGTAAATCTTGATTCAAGCACATTTGACTTCTAAAGATGTGTTGTTCTTTGCAGAGGACATCATACTAACTGTACTCATGATTTCACTCATAAATTGTGATTTTAATTGTTTGATGGTCCTGGATTATTTCACTTGTTTCATGTATGAGTGATAGTATATTTCATTTCCTTTTTTACTTGATCAACCAGATATTTTGACAGTTGAGTATTTCTGTATGCCTGAAATATGAAAAAGTATCTCAAAAGACAATGGAAATTAGGGCTGGTTGACTGTGGAAAACAATAATAATCATGATTATTTAAAGCAGGGTTGAAAAGGTACAATCCTTGAGCAGTTTCTCCACACAACAAAACATGTACGTTATAACATGTTACAACATTTGTTTCTTCTTGTAGGCGCAGATTCTGTTGGACTGTGGAGAAGACAACATCTGTGTTCCTGACTTGAAGCTAGCCGTGCTCGGGTAAGCCTCATTATGCTTTCCTACAAACCCCACTGCAGCATAAATGTGTCAGGAAATATACTAGACCGATGAGTGCATAGTCTTATGTTAAACTGAACACGGGGTCACAGACGCTGAACTCTTCACCTCCGCTATGCAAATGGGATTTAAACTGCAAAAACACAATACAGCTGGTTTTGTTGCTTGGCTACTTTGTTTTCGTTGGAACCCGAGATAGTAAGTGCTGTTAATAGTACTATGTGTTACAGCAATAGGGCAATAACCTTGACAGTTTCCTTCCATAGGTTTTACAATAGACCGCTTTAAAGGGAAAGATGTACAGGGATGAAAGTGAATGTTGTGAACTACAGTTTTGAACATGTAGTTTTGGTTGTATGCTTTGTAGTTTTTAGGCCTACATTACTGTAAGTAATAAATATAATTCTGTTCCCCAAAAAAAAAAAAAAAAAGATTTGTCATAAGTGTACAATTTTTGAAATCTTAAGCCATTTTCACACACCAGTACTGGACAGGGTGCAGAGAATCCTACCAGGATCATGTCCCGGCAGTTTTAAATCATACACACCGCCGTAGCTGCTTTTGGGCGTATACAGATTCACACACCTGGGTGAATGAGCAATGTGGGGCAGAAGCAAAGCTTTGTCAGGATAATGTCTGGAGAAGAGCTGTGTGGCATTTGTGTGTGTGAAAATGGTTATAAATGTACACTATGTAACTTTACCGGTTGGATGGTACACCACCTGATTGTCTCTATGGAGATGTTATCAATGTGCCTGGAATAATCAATAGGAATTAAACTTATCTATCTTGCATTTATATTCAGTTCCTGGTGTTTTTATTGGTCTAAACATACTTTAAAAAACACTAATTCTTATTGTGAGTGGGGGTCCCCTCATCACAGATCTGACTAGTAAGTTGGGCTGATGGTGTCATCTGCTTGTCTCCATTGAGATGGATAGGTTTAATTATCGACATACAGTGGAACATTTAAGGAAAAAGCAAGAACATGCAAAGAAAATTAGGTGTCAGAACCTCCTCCAGCAAAGTTACACAGTGCATCTTTAAGTATTAAGTGTATTTATTAATAAAATTAGGTGTCAGAACCTCCTCCATCAAAGTTACACAGTGCATCTTTAAGTATTAAGTGTATTTATTCACGCTACAAATGTGGATCAAATACAATTAAACATATTCAAACTAGTCAGAAATAAGTATATAAATATAATCTTAACTGGTGAGTAAATAAATCTAAAACATTGTAACCCATACCCTTAATAATCTTTATTAGTAATGGCAAATAGCTTTTGTATTGCTGCTATAAAACAATCACATGACAGTTTGAATCCATTTGTTTCACAATAGACAGTTTACACTGAGTGAATCACAGTGAATACAGCAGCTTGCTTTGCCCCCATTTCCCACCCTCCACTGGTCCTGTCAAAAACACACCACTACCACACTTTGATTTCAGAAGTCTGTTAGCATTTTACTCAGAAATAACACGCTCCCTCACTCCCTTCTCCTCTGTCATTTCACATTCCTATATTTATCTAACATCTGTCTCCAGTTTCACCCGATGTATGGTGGATCCATCGCACTCTATGGAACAACCTGCTGCAAAGTGCAGTGCAAAACAACATGACTGTAGTATTATTTATGATAGTTTATGGCTCATTGTAAAGTCACCACAATGGCCTCCTTTCCTGTTTTGTCAACTCCACAAGTGCCAAGGATCTAGTATCTATAATTTGGTCATGTTTCTGTTCTATTGTTCACACACAATGACACTTTCAATTGGAGCATGGTCTACACACATGTGTAAAATAAGACTGCTCTGCTCTTTCTGTATCTAATTAGAGTGGTTTTTTGTCCGATAATCAGGAAATGTGCTTTAGCATGATTTTTATTTTCTTATTTTTAACTTTACCGTCAGAGCAAAACTCCACACTGGTCTCTGAGAGCTATGAAATACACTTATAAACTCATTGCTGTGAGTAAGTAGGATGTTCAGAATGCATAAAATGAATGAGAAAAAACTTTGGATCACTGCAAACTGTCTAAAATGGACTAGTTCTGTTTTTCACCTTTTAATACTAGTGTAGAGGTATGTCTCCAGAGTGTTTCTTTGTTTTAAAGGTAATGTGCAGTGCTCCTTTTGAGTTTTGAAAGGCAGTACAAACATCTCAACTGGACTTGATGGCAATTTGCTTCCTTATACTGAGGACACATGGTGACCTAGAGAGCCCTTTGTGTTTACTACTGTTTACTGATTGGATAATTGGCTTGAAAACCAGAACACAAACTCTAAACAGAAACAAGTTTGGTCCATGTTAAATTTTTGTGAAATGGCAAGTAATATACAAGATCTCTCCATGAAAGTTATCAAAACTAATACTTTGTTTTAAGGCAAGGCAAGTTTATTTTTACAGAACAATTTGTACACAAAATAGTTCAAGTGCTTGACAGAATGAGAAAACTTTCAAATCCAGGCCTGTTGTTCTAGTTGTTCTGTTGTTCCAAAGACATGTCCTGCAGATCAATTAGCCGACTTTAAAGGTGCCATGGGAAAAGCTCTCAAAACGATTTTGTATCCCTATCTGACCCAAACTGCACTCACAAGACCACACCTGCACTGGAGTTCATCAAAAAACAACTATTTATGCAGAGAAAAGCACAAGAAAACAATGTATTTATATAAAGACAGATTAAACTGAACCGTGAGTTTAATGTGCTTTTTTTTTACATATACAAAACAAACAATGCCAAATCTTGCCAACTCACTTACTTCTCCTTTCTGCTGTTGTCCCATATAAATCCCTACAATCTTTTAAATAAAACGATTAGTCTAATTCAATTCAACTAAGACGCAGACCAACAACCAATTAATCGACTCAACGCCCACAGCCCCATTTCAAATCACAATACAAACAAATAAAAACATACATAATCCTAACAAAATCAACTTTTCTTACATCTTCAGGAAGACTGTTCAACACATTAGTTTAGGTTTTAACACAATAATTGCAAATGCTAAGGTATCCAAAAGTTTATAAATGGTAAATAAAAGCATACTATTGTTAGCTTGAATGCAGTTTGAATCGTTCATTTCTAACTCACTCATTCGCCAGTACAGGATTATCTTAAGCACTCTCTCTTTCTGTTTCCATTCTGTTTCTCATGAGCGGATCCTAATTAAAATCATCTGTGTGGCCTTGCATTGTTCTAGCCCCAGTCTTCCATGGAAAGTGAACGGCGCGTTAGCAATGAGGAGGAGCTTTACATCACTATGGCCTGTTACTTTGCACCTATAACAGTTTTACGAGCCTGGAAAAGTTTAAGTAATAGGGAAAACCTTTAAGACGAATTATCCAATGTATTTTAGTGGTGGAACACAACTCTTTATTGCGATGCCAGCGATGGTTATTTATTTAATCCAGGAAGGCATCAATATTTGTTTCATGATGTTTACAATGTGATGTCATGATTTGAAATGGATCGCTGGAGGTTATGTATAAATCTATGGACAATCTCTGTTTTTGTAAGAAATATTAATATGGAAAATCTACAAATGTTTAACCTTATTACTTTTGGGATTAGGTCCAGAACTCTGCCGTATCAATCTTGTGGCTAAGGCTTTAATTGGCAAGTGGCAAAAGCTCTCAAAACTGTTACGTATCCCCATCTGACCCAAACCGACCCAAACTGACCCAAACTGCACTCACAAAGACGCCTGTCACTATAATTACTAGATAAACGTATCAGTCAATATATGTAAAGTGAAGCAATATTTATTACTGCTACATTTTTGGACTTATGATAAGATTTAAGATATAAAGGATTGAATTAATACCTTCTATGACTCATTACAGCACAAACTAAGTACTAAAGTGTTTGATTTTAACAGTATTGTAGATTTAGAATAGTTTTGTGGTTTAAATCTGCATCTGCTCTTGGGTTTTTGTGTCTGTGGCATGAATTTGTTTCTGTATTACTTTGTATCATCCATATGTACTTCACAAAACTACTGCACAAGAGTAAAAAAGTACTTGCAGGAAAAAAAGTACTGGCAAACAATGTATTTATATAAAGACAGATTAAACTTGTGACTCATGGGTTTAATTTGCCGATTAATTGACTAACCACAGCCCTACTTGTGGCTTCAAGTCTTTTTAACTAACAAAAAATTTACTTGCTTGTTTGAACATTGCCTCAACTTTTTAATCCTAAATTGAGAAAGAAAAAGAAAAGCATTCAGGTTATTCATTTTTGCTGACAGAAAGCCATTAAACTTTGTGCCAGTTTTTGTTTCATGTGGATACACCCAGTAATTACAGAGATATTATCCATAAACCAGGTCCAAACATCTGTATTTTATCACTGTAACAGCAAACTCTTCCTTAGAATTCTGTCCTGGCTTCCTCCTTAATTTCTTTTGTTCTGTCGTTTGAACGCAACCTAACATTTGAACTGAATTGTTTTTGTCGTTCAGTGATCGTAAGGAAGTGTACCTGGGCGATGACAACGCGCTGACCTTGACTTTCAACGCCAGAAATGAAGGAGAGGGTGGGGCTTATGAGGCGGAGCTGTACGTGGTTCTGCCCCCTGAAGCTGATTACACTGGGATCGCTCGAAACAATGAGGTAAATGTGAATATGAATTGTTTGTGGGATCTTTTAGGTAAATGTCTTTATTACTTTGAAGAAATATAAAATACGAAAATAATGAACCAAATTGTAATACTATAGCTACAAATCTGTTTCACTGTCAGTAAATCAATTGTTCATAAAACCCTTGGTACAAAAGAATGTCAATGTGTGTATGCAATAAACAGTACAATAAGATATTTGTTGAACTTCATCAAAGCCAAAACACCAGCACAGAAATGAAAAGTACACATACCAAAGCAAAAAAAAACAACCCTCAAGTAAAAGTGAAAGTGCTGAATTTTGTTCAACAGAAACAATTGAATCAATGTTTTTTTCCTAACTGTTTTTATTTATATTATTTTATATTATTATTTTTTTGCTCAAACTATGAACCAGTTAAAAATAAACCCTCAGACTCAGCAGGTTTCAAACAATAATAAAAAATACTATGACTTTTCAGTCCTGCTCAAAAATGTAGTGGAGTAGAAAGTACACATACCTTCTCTCAAATGTAGGTAGGTAAAAGTAAAAAGTATCCACTTTAAAATGCACTTAAGTACAAATTTTAGGTATCTGTACTTTACTTAAGCGCAGTACATTACTACATTAAGCGCAGTACCATGACATAGGTACAACTGACAACAAGTAATGTGTCATATTGCATGGCACAGTATACAATATCCAGCATTATTGGTTAAACAATATTTGTTTTGCGTGTTTTTTTCCAGAGTCGGAACCAGCTCACATGCAGCTACGACACAGAGAACCAGACCAGATATCTGAGCTGTGAACTGGGAAACCCCATGAAGTCAGGCACCAGTGTAAGTCATTTATGTGTGTTTAAAGACATGAGCGTTTCTGTTTCCTGTCCTGGGAAAAAGACATGTTGTTCTTCAGTTTATAGAGAGAGAAAGAGAGAGATAAAACGATTGTGGGAGGGAGAGGGGTGAAAGGGGAAAAAGAGGGAGAGAAGGAGGGGGAGTGAGAAAGAGATGGAGAGGATGAGAGAGAGGATGGGGAGAGTACAAGAGAGACTGAGTTAGAGAACGGGAGGGAAAGAGGAGCAGAGAGAGAGAATCTAGTGGTGAGAGAGAGGGAGATAAAGAGGGGGAGAGAGTGGAGATGGGTCAGGAAGTGTTGTGACAGGAAGTACAGGCCTTTACTTCCTGCAGAGATGAGTTCATTATTGAATCATCCATTGGCTCTGGACTTTAGGGACAGAGTTTACAGGAAAGGCAAACTGACAGTGTTCAACTGACAGTTCAAACTTTTCACACCAAGCACCTCCTAGGAAATGTATGGTTTTGTAAGTAAAACCAAAATTTAAATACAGTTCACTATTAACATAACTTAACTGAGACTAAAAATCCCTCCAGCATCCAGAACAATGATCCTCTGCAGTTCAAATATTTGCAGAATGTACTGTCATTAAATCCATATTTCCGTCCTGTTTTGGGTTAGTTCTGGTTTAGACCGGTTTAGACCTGGTATAGCCCTATTTTAGACCTAGAATAGTCCTATTATAGACCTGGTTTAGATTTGGTGGTACATAGAAAGCCAAATCTTTTCTTTTTCTTTCTGTGTAAAATGTTTGGGAATAACTGATCTAGGCAAATGTGGTTTTATTGCTGACTTTAAGTGTCCAAAGTCACCAAGGCCTTACTAGTCTGACTTGCCGGTTGTGCTGTATGCAGACTCTAATTGGCCTTCTTTGGAGCGACACAAAATCCTGCTGACTTGTGCTGACAGCTTAAATATCTTTGCAGATGTGGGAGGGGCTGCGTTTTACAGTGCCCAGACTAAAGGACACGCACAAGACCGTCCAGTTCGACTTACAAATTCGCAGGTATTATTTCTCTTCCCATAAAGCCCCTTAAATACTGTACATGTGCCGTCTGGTTAGCTGTAGGCCTGCGCTGAAAGTGACAATTAATCAGAGCCCGTTTCTTTCCCTCCACAGTAAAAATGAGAATAATTCCCACAGCGAGGTGGTGACCTACAAGCTGGAGGTGGTTGTCCAGGCAGATGTCATTTTACAAGGGTGAGTTAAAGGTTGGGATAGCCTCATTTATTAGAAATGGAGGATTTGATTAGAAACACTTGTTCCCTACTAGAGGCTGCAAGTAAGACAATACACAGCTATTTTAAAGGTGTACTGTGTAACATTTCTGTTCCTCCAGCTACTTGTCTCCATGGAGCTGTTATTGAATTACGTTTGTTTACTTGCACATGTTTTTATTGCTCAAAAATATGCATTTTTGGTATGAGAAGAATCACTGCTCCAGAGCGGTGATTCTGACTTTAACTTGGCCTGGAGATAAGCAGTTTAATGCCATGTGTGGAATGTTCTAGGCAAAGTAATAACATCTCCATGGAAACAAGCAGGTGGCGGACTTGTTATAGTGCACCTTTAACTATGGGATACTTATTTCTTTCAAGGAATTGTCCTTTTGTTAACAACATACTTTTTACTTCTTGTGTAATCTTATTTTGAACTTGGAACTGAAACTTAAATTCAATTTTTGTTACTGAATTACTCGCTAATACTACTACTCACTCCTCTCTCTTTTTTAAAGTGTGTCTCGGCCTGATAAGGTCTTTTTCCCGCCGGCCAACTGGAAAGTGACCAAAAGTTACGGCCAGGAGCAGGACATTGGACCTGCTGTGGAGCACATCTATGAGGTATTTCCTTCTATTGGTTTGAAGTGACTAATGGAGGGAGAATGGATTATGTAAGACTTTATTGTGACACATTCAGCAGCAGTGACTCAGTGGTTGGGCAAACCCTAACTTTGACTTCAATGAATCACATTTATAGCACATTTATAGCTCATTTGTAGCATATTATATAGCCCGCTGTAATGAATGCATGGAATGTGTTATAATTGAATGTTGATTGGTGAGGTCAGTGCTGCAGATTGGTTGTCAGTCTACCTCAGGGCAGCTGTGGCTACAGAAATAGTCCATCACCACAAGTAAATGACCCGCAGAGCTGCACTTTAAGATGCTGACTGAGCTTTTGTTGTCAAATACAAATGTGAGGCACAAGTCTTTTAAACAGAAATGGGGCGCTCGAAGACAGTTATCCATTGGCCTGTTTCCTGTCGGTTAATCTGCTTGTCTTTTATTGACCAATGACTGTTTCATTATTTGATTTTCTAACTTTCTGTTGGTTAGATCAACAATTACGTGAAGCCCTGTGAGGCGACTATTGCTGTGATTTTGGGCTACACCAAAATAAACTGAATTGTATTATCTTTCAGCTTGTGAACAATGGCCCGAGTCGTATCAGCCACACACTCCTGAACCTGCACTGCCCCCTCAGTCTCTCAGGACACTCTCTGCTTTACCCTGTGGAGTTCTTCACCGAGGGCCCCATCAACTGCACCTCTGACCACCGCATGAACGCACAAAACCTCAAGGTACAGCCTCCTCTGGACATGTATTATAGAGATGTCACTATCATTATTGTTAATGATTCATATTTCATAATATATCGTAATCAAATTGAAATCACTTTATGAGTTGGTTTCTGCAACTGTTGAAATTAATTTGAATGTCCACTGTACAAATTATACAATATTATGTTGTATTGAAAAAAAAACATCTTGGGTGTGTTTAAAATGAGCACTGAACAGAATCCTGCTTGTATTATTTATTTCAAAATCGTGCTACTGTCATATTTTGTTCTTGGGCAACACACACTTAAATAATGTAAGTGTAGAAGCTGCCCAGATCTGAGGGTTCACATAAGGAAAACCTGACACAGTAAAAACCTCAGATCTCTCTTGCTCTCTCTCATGTGTGGTTATGTTTGATTAGCTGTCAGCTCTGCTCTGAAGTGCTCCCCACCCACCACCCTGCTCCTCTGCTTCTCTGCCCCACCCAAGACGCTCTTCACTGGGGCTTTGAACTCCTCATCTCCCCCTGTGTGATCCGCTGGTTCAATGGACCACCTCTGTCAAAAATACACTCACAGCAAAACAGAACTATCTATCCATGGGCTTCAGAGTGATGAAAAATGAGCACTGTTCTCATAGTGATAAACAATTCAAAACTTAATATTACATCTTTTAAATTAAGAAATACCCAAATAATGCCTATAAACAGGAAGTTGAAACCCATCCAAATGCCTTGAATTGGCTCAAATTCAGAATATTGTTATAGATAATTAAATTTCTGAATTTAAGACCATAAATTATTTTGTTCCTTAGCATATTTCCACTGGCAAACAACCATAGTGGAGTAACCCAAAACCAAAAATATCCTACTTGTGGTGCAAATGTTGGGGGAAAATCTCTTGATTAGATTACCTTGAACACATTCAAATAAAATAGTTTAGATGTATTAATAAATGTATTAATACATTTTATACAGCTGTACTATGAACTCCTTTTTCATTTAATTATTTTATATCAATCAAATCAAATCTAAAAGGCTTTATTTATCCTTGAGGGGAAGTTTAGATTGTATGTCTCTTAAAATATTGATCCAAAGCAAATTTTCAGACCGCATTATGCACAATTTGTACACAAAGTAATTCAAAGTTCTTTACAGATCCAGAAAGACATTAAAATCATGATACAAACAAATAAAAACGTACATTATCATCATAACATTAACATTAAAAGAGAAGAGTGTCGAATAAATAGTCCAAACTAGTACTCAAACCTACTCCAGTCAATGCTAATTACATGAGTTCAAGTCGTTTTAAGTCTGTCCTCTTGCAGTGTTGTGAGCCTGTGGGCAGTTGAAAGTGGGGTTGTTTGCGTTCACATCAGTACAGCCTGACCGATGTTGCACTGGGCTGTTACGGGGTCATCTATCTCAGATCTAATGTTTTCTCTTTCCCTGGTGACTTAGACTGAGTTTCCACGGGAACTGTGCCACTGCAGCTCACATGCTTCTGATTAACAGCCACACACCCTCAGGTCATGCTAACATTAGGAGCAGTATTGACAGTCAGAGTGCTGGACTGTACTGAAAACCTTTGGCAGATTCTACTAAAGACTGTGAATAAAGAAAGATGTACCAAAAATAAGACAAATCTAAACTGACCACTGCCAAAGAACTGGTTCCTTCTTGGAATAATAAGTTTAGTTCTCAGGAGAAGATGGTAATGAAACCTTTGTAACATAATGGAGGAATTTTACTCAGCAAGAATTAAATAAACAAGGTAAAAATAAGAGCGAAATTCGGACATGGGCTCTTTCTATGTAACCATTAAAACATATTTTGAGAAAATGTAAAAAAAGATTAAAAAAAACACCTAAAAATGTCCAAACTCAAACTTGATAAATTATTAAAAGGGCCCATATAAATGTAGCTAGTTGTGTTTTGTTTCATGCACACGTTAACACACAAACCCTGTAGATTTAGGCTGAGTTCATCCCTCAAATAGAAAACGCTTTATTCCACCTTGTGATGTCATGTGGTAATACAGGAAGTGCTCCTCCGTGCATTTAAACTCCACACTCCTTCACTAGAATCATTTGGATATAATTTCAGCCTTAGAATTGCCAATCTCTACTGAACAAAAGGTACAATTAAGTTAACTTAAACTACCACTTCATGACATCACAAGGTGGAACAGAACATTTTGAGCGCTGGAGATGTAGACAGACTAATAACAAAAAGGTTACTCAAACATGTGTGAATAAAACAAAACACATCTCCAGGTGTTTTTGATGAGGTAACAGAATTGTAACATGGGTTAAAGCTCACAAGAATATGTAGGACCTTTAAACTTTTGTATGGTATTTGATCTATTTAACTTTTTGTTCCAGATCCAGCGCACAGCCACAGAATCTCCACTCTTGGCTCTTAAAGGCAGTGACCACCGCATCGAGAAGAGGGACGTGCACAAGAATGAGCTCTCTCATTTAACTAACCTGGTAAGAAGTGCACTAGTGCCTTTCATTTACATAAATAACACCACACCAATGGACACCAGGTAATCTAATGCAATCTGCAGTAATCTGATTAGTTGTAACGTGTCAGAATAAGTAGCCTCACTTCACATTTTAGGCGTAATGTATTTATCCACTTAAATAAAAAGGTTAAAAGCTAAACTATTGTCCTTAAAGGTACACTGTGTAACTTTTCTGTTGAAGGGCCTGACAGTTGCTTGTCTCCATGGAACAAAATCAGTATTTTCACAATATTCATCTGACCTATAGAATGTCATCTGAAAAATCATCTGAAAACCAGCAATTTTCTTTGGAATATTCTGCAGCATGGTATTAAACTCATCTATCTCCATGGTGACAAGCAGGTGACGTAACCAGGCCAAAGTTACTGGTCAGAACTGTGGAGAGGTGACCCCGCTGATAGTATGCATGCATATTTTGAACAATAAAAATACCTGTAATCGAATATACGCTTCTCAGACAGGTTTAATCTTATACTGACACATCTTATTTTAACAAGATTTTAACATCTCAACATAGTGCACCTTTTAAGCTTGGGTTTGGCTCGTTGCTCCCGCGATGCAGTAAATCTGCTGTGATGTCATTAAAATCAGGAGGTCAGAGGTTACAGGGTGTTACTGTTTTGGTCATTAACATTAAAAGGTTTTGGGGGTAAACAGTGCAGGGGTGTGATGAGAGAGACAGGGGGGGGTCTTGTTTCTTGTCATTACTGATGCTCTGGTTACACTGGTTAGTGAATGATGGGGTGTAGTTGTACTGTAGGGTTTCAGATAACAGCACAATATTCTGTAGCCTTGTGGTGTTACATTAAACTAAAGATAATATGACATGTTGTTATGTGGTTTGATAAAAATGGTGTGATTATGGACCTTGTCAGAATGGTTTATACTCAGGTTAAACATTTGGACTTATGTTTGAAATGTTACCTATGAAAATGCTACACAAAGATACAGTGCAGTATATAAGCAATACATGAACACTGGATCTTGCCCCCGTGTTAGAATGAGACAGTTTTTCAATCTGGAATCAACCAACAATGAGGCATCACAACAGAAAGTGTACAAATGTTTGATTTTCTGTTATGAACTGTGCTCAAATTGGTTATATTGGCTTAATTGTGACAGGTGTGACTGGCTTAAAGGCCAGTCACACCTGCGTAATTGAATTTACCTCAGTACAGTTACAGCAAATACAGTTCGAATCAAGAATCATAATTGCCAACATATAACCATAAACCCGACACAAACATCTGAATTTCAACATATACGTTTAACCTGTTCACAGTGTCGATTTAAAACTATTACCCACATTAGTATTACCTCTCACAGTGGCCCTATTGATCCCCCCTGTCCCACAGCTGCAGGTATGGCCTCTGTCTCTGCCCCCCGCTGTGGATACCTGCCTCGGGCCATAAGACCTCTTTGTATGTGCCCCTGTCTCTCCCTCACTGCGCTCGTTTATCAAGCGTGTCCAATGACATGTCAGGATAAAGGGGGTCTGTCTTGATTTTTGCCGAGTGTCTGCGCTTTTTATTTTGTGAGCTGGGAAAAGGCTGAACAGAAATCCCTCTTTGTGTGAAATAAGTGCGGTCAGTAATGGATCAGTGACGCCGGAGAGGAGGTCAGGGTGAGGCTTTGAAGAGGTGGGACGTGTCCAGCGCAGGCAATGCATGTATTCACAGTTTGGGGATTGTTAATGGTATGCCAGGTCTCTCTATATAAATGAAGGCTTTGTCTTTGGTGTGGAAGGTTGCAGGTTCAGTTCCCAAATGTGCAATGAAAAACGTCCGCTGTAGATTTTGCAGGTGCCAAGATTGGATAAATGAAGGGTTGTTCTGTTATAAATGTTGTAAAGTAATATATGTTAGATAGACCAAAGGTATAATCTGTTTAGTTACTGTTAGGCCTATTATTTGGAAATCACAGCTATCTTTTGCTCTGTTGCCTAGTGCCTTTATATCTGAAAACCCGTTGCTCTGTATTTTTCTGATACAGTTTTAGGACTAGACTCCACAGCCTGATTTCCCTGTACTCTAGACCGCATAATCGCTTTCAGAGAGGTCATGTGGGTCGGAGGCATCTTTGGTATTGCCCCAAATGTGCCACCCCTCTCCCCCACCCATTTGCCCCTTCTCCTGTTGTCCCGTGGCATGAATGAGACTTTAAAAGAAGAGAGAGGAAGTGCCCCGATATGCCCTCTGTCTGCTGCAGTGCCTTCATTAAGTCTGTCTAAGCCTCCAGTCTAAAGTAACTGGGTGGATCCTACATTGTAAAATAAGGAATGTCTGCTGTATCTTGATAAAATGGCTTATATTAGTTTAGTTTTTTAAAATAAGTCTGGATAAATACGACTTAAATAGTGTCTTACTTCTTACTTGAATTACCTGCCGATGAGTTCAGAAGGTTTTAGATTCAGTTAATTACTTTTTTCTTGCCAAACTTTCAGAAGATAAACAGTGTAAATGATGCGCTATATTTGAAAAATCTACTGAAAGAAGTGGCCCATATAAATGAATACATTCTCAACTAGTCATAACTGCTCAATAATATACTATATGCATGGACTGTACGATGCCTTTTCACCTTGAGCGTGGACATCAGGAAGAATAGACTTTCCTCAGTTTAAAGCTACCATCTGTATGTTTATTAGATTTTTTTTTTTTTCACCAGTAGATGGCAGATGTGAAACCTGTTCCCCTCTCCCCTCACCTGGCCTTTGTTTGGGCTCCTGCTCTTCTTCTGTCAGGCCAAAGCTGGCACACGATCAGATTGCAGTAGCATAGATAGCCTCTAGTGGTGATAAGTGATAATACAACAGTGACGGGTCAGCCAGGCTCAATACAGATGTTAACTTTAAGACTAGTAGGGGATCTTTAAATAAACAAATACAGATTGAAAGTCTGAATTGAAGTAATTTAAGACATGTACATTAGAATTTAATTTTTTTTCCTACACTGTATTCCCACTTTTTCCATGCTGACGATACTTGGCATCACATTTAAACTCAAACCCACCAAACCCTCACATTTAGGGGTGGTCTTCCAACGTCAGATAAAAAAAAAAAAATCTGTTTATTAAAATATTACATGCACCAACTTCCCTTTAGATGCCCAATTAACTGCATTAAAGTCTCAAGTAGAATCGGCTGGTTTTGTGGTAGGAATGATGCAGAGGGCAGTGCATTTTTGCAGTCTCATGACATTCCTCTATGTTAATTTGAAGCAGGCTGCGGAATACGGATCATAACATTGGACTCTTTGTTTTATTTATTGAACTTACAACATGAACACGACTGTTTTACCGCATTTGACTTTTATGGTTTTACATGTAATCGCGTCTGTTTTTTTAGTATTTACTTTCGACCATATGTTCCTGGATGGCAGTGGTTTTTAAACTTTTTAAACTGCTGCAGAGGTAACATTTGTGGTATGTTGGCTTTTTCTCGTAGAATTCAGTCAGGGAATAATTTAGACCTGGTTTAGTCCTAGTTTTGATGTAGTTAAGTTCTGTTTTAATTGAACTTGCTGAAGTCCTCTCTCTAAAGTTGTTATTGTACCCCAGGATACTTCTTTGGTGAATTTTGCCCAAACTATGACCTCTGACAGTGCCTAAACTTGGTTAACCAGCTCTTCTATAGTAAGTCTGAAATTGGACTTAAGTAGGTCTAAACCCAGATCAAAGCGGGTCTAATTTAAAACCATTGTAAAATATCCACAAGTCTCCGGATTGCCATGAAAATACATAAAAAAAAACACATATATCACAAAATTGGGCTTTTAACCATGTTCTATTGCAGTGTTCTAATCAAAAGAATCAATTCCAGGAGTTGTATTTTGTTTTATTTCTGCAGGTTTCAGTGTTCCTGCATATTTATTCATTCACCCCCACAATTTGGCTAACTCAGGTTCATAATATGGCAAGTTTGAGAATTGCTTTTTTATGGCTGAAATGTAACTCGACCCACTTTATTACTATAGCACATTTTACAAACAAAAGACATTTGAAAGCATTTCTCATGGCAATATAAAAGCAGCTAGTTAACTGCCACTAACTGGTAGCTCAGTCCGTGTTGTTTTGTTTGCCTACATTATCAGAGGTATAATACTCCCTACAAAGAAAGCATAGTCAAGCTGAGCTAGACGAGACTGGTCTTCCAACGCCAGATTTTAAAACATTACCAGACTGGATTGGACACTGCACTATCACAATGTCTTGAAGTTACAGGTTTCTGGGTTCTGGGTCTTGTACTGATGCTAAAATAAACTTATCCTGCTTTAAAACTACATTAAAACAGTTAAATACACACTATAGTTACAATCTCTTTTTCTCTGTGTGTTTCTAGTCTTGTTCTAACGTTGAATGCTGGACGCTTCAATGCAACGTGGGTCTTCTGGAGCGAGGGACCACAGCCATCCTCAAAGTGCGCTCCCGAGTGTGGGCCGAGACCTTTATGGAGGTGTGTGTGAAAAACATGAACTTTTGCCTTATACAGAGACGCTATTGTAACTACTGCACATGTGTTTCCATCAGATCACAAAGGCTAAGGGAAGGCCTGTGTGCGTGTCTGTGTGCGTGTCTGTGTGCGTGTCTGTGTGCGTGTCTGTGTGCGTGTCTGTGTGTGTGTCTGTGTGTGTCGGGGTGTGTGTGCGCGTGTGTGTGAGAAAAAGAGCCATAGATTAAGATTTTCCGACTGGCTTCTGTGTCAAAGTTTGGCAGAATACAACTCTCTTCTGTGTTCAAGAAAAAGGTTGTACAGTAACATAGCAAGGCCAGGCTGATATAAACTGTAAGAGTGGATGTTTACATTGACTGAAATGACTTTCAGTTTATTTATCAAACATTTTGTAGTTTGTGTAGTTATGCAGAGGTGGGTAGTAGTTGCTTTTAGTGCAAAACATTTACTTCATTTACTTTTTAATACATTTTTTTTTTTTTGTACTACTACTACTACTACTACTACTACAACTACTACTGTGCTAATTAAGAGGCTATAACAGACACAAAGTTCAGTGTTTGCTCTTCCAATTTCACTAACTTAAAAACTTATTATAAATATTTACATCCAGAGAGTTACTTGAGTAATTACTTTGTACTTCTACTTAAAAAATGTCAACAGTACTCTTACTGTAATACCTTTTTGGCTACTCTATCCACCTCTAATTATATAATAAACATTAATTGGCTTGTTTCCACAGTATTTCCATCTACTCTACTGACAGATGTTTTAGTTTAAATTCATCATATTTGAAGCCAGTACAAAACACACGTTAAACCTGCTGATAAACACTTAAATATGTAAATATTGTAATACATTTCTGTTTTGGGTGCTGCTTAATAGATCAACATAATAGCAAAACACTCTGCCATATCAGTACTCACATCACTGCTGTGAGGAGGTCAGATAATTCACTGAGGGAAGGAAAAGGAAGGGGAAAAAATTGGCTTCCTTTGACTACCTTCTCTGCCAGAGCCCCAGTCATTTTCCCGTGCTTCATATATTAACTCTACAAGAATAATCATACTCACTTCCCACTGTATGCTACCACTGCAAGAATACATATGTGTGAATGCACTGAAAACTCATTAACAGTCATAACATCTGAATCTGGATTTGTTTAAAGGGCTAGTGTTTGCGTGAGCGTTTGTCGCCATCTAGTGTTTCCCTGTAAGCACTGCACCATGTTGAATCTGCTGTTTCCATGTTTCAGAGAGCATATAAGCAGTATGTACTAGAGTGCCTGGCCCGCTACAGTGTGAAGAAGATGCCGTATGCGATTTTGCCTAAACATGCGCCAAGTGGGCATAAAAAGGTATGATTTTTATTTAAGTTGCTGAGTAATTTTCTTATGGTACAATATCTTGCTTTTTCTTGCGATGGAAAAAAAGCTCAATTCTATCGACACACTGCAACAATTTTTACTGGTCAGTGACAAGTATTTTAGATAAAGTGTGTTTTAATTTAGGGTTACACAATATATCAGAATCACAATTTGAATCGGCACAATCAAATTGCAAAGGCTGCAATTGTTTAGGTAATAAAATGTCTCCTGCAAAGGTCAAAATATAGATTCTTGCATTAGTTTAGTAGTTCATTTTTCAGTTTTGCCCCAAAGGTTAATGCTCCTGTTTATAGTGTGTTTTAAAATGTTTATTATGAAAAGTGAAATCAAATCACATAGCCCTATTTTATGAATTGCATCTTTATATTGCAGAATTTTCTCACATTGGCTGTATTGAGATGAAGCAATGGATCATGGTCTATGTAGTTTGATAAACCATGCAATTTCAACCTTAGAGCATGCACATTTATATAGTTTAGATACATACCTTTGGCCTTGTTACATCATGAGATTGCCAATAATTGATCCTAATCACTTCCTTTCTTTATCCTCCTGCAGGTGGTGACTCCGGTGGTATGGAATAAGCCTGATATTGAAAACTCCGTTCCTCTTTGGATCATTATCTTGGCTGTTTTAGTTGGACTACTTCTGCTGGCTCTGCTCATTTACATCTTATACAAGGTCAGTTCTGCTCTGAATGAAAACATACAAAACATTACAGTTCGTTTAACGTGCTCCTTCCAGTAAAGCATGTTTAGACGGACACTTCAGCTCATGTAATTCATCCTTCTCTAATCTGGCAGTTGGGTTTCTCCAAGTAAAAAGTAAACTTGTCAAAACTTCCCTTGTATTTGTCAGTTTTAGTTAAGTAAGGAAATTGTACCTAGCCAACTACAATAACTACTTTTTTCTTTCAAAGTAAAACTACTACTACTACCACTACTACTACTACTACCATTACTCCTACACTGACCTATAAGTTAGTTTGAATTTCTATATATTCAATAAGTGTGGCCCTTTTCAAATAAAACATGCAGACAGATATTTCACATTATAATCCTGACTTGGTTTGGTGGGATAGTGGTAGTTTTACTTCAGTTCAGTGGCAGTTTGTGGACAAAAAGTTGAAGAAAAGTACAAAAATACAGGTTTATGGTGAGTACTAAAACATAACAACTCTACCTCTGTCGGCAACACAGAAAAGTCCATCCAAAATGCAGGGATTTAACAATTAACACCCAAAGGAACACATTTTTTTCTGGCAGTTTAAACCCTCAAAGGAGTAGTCATTTATTTTTTCAATAGTATAACCATAACTATTGGATAACCGTACCATAAAAAACATATTAACAAGGGCCAAAACATATCTAAATTACACAAGTACCTCTATTAATGCCATATCTGCTGCCCATGTCCAACCAGGAAGTAAATTTATATACAAAATTTTAAAAATAGACAAAACTATGCAAGGTTTTTAGTAAGATGAGGAGTCTAACCTGTTGTACGCTCTTTAAACTCACGTAATTTGTCCTTCTTTAATTTTACAGTTGGGTTTCTTCAAGCGATCTGTTCCTTATGGCACCGCGATGGAGAAGGCACAGCTCAAACCACAGGCTGCGTCGGAGGCTTAAAAAGCGTTCGATAGTTTCTATGAGAACCACAATACCTGGCCTTATGATTGCAATGACGAAATGGATTGAACGAAAGCGAGTTATAGCAGAAGACAGGAAGAAAGAAGAAGAAGAGAGACCACTGGAACTCCATTGTGCTGCACTAAACAACAATCCAAAGATCTCCAAACCAAATGAATGTTTTTTTTTTCATGTTATTTATGTTTTTATTTGCATTTTGGGGACTGAAATCAAGCAGACATTTTTTATCAGTGTTACAAATCGACTGCCGAGAATTACTAAGAAGTAGTGACTGAGGAGCTGTAGTCCACTTTCTGACAAATGTGTGGATTTCAGAAGAAGCCTGTAACGTCCGATTTTTGTGTGTTTTTTTTGGGACAAATTTGAAACCACCTGTAATTAACTTTGGTGCTTGAACTGCTGTGTCCACTGTCGAGTGAATAGTGGACATAATGAGATGGATATCGACCCTATAGCGCTGTATACCAGAGCTGTGTATCATTATTACAAAATTATAACTTCAGGATTGAACTAGGGGTGGGCGATATTCACACAAAATGAATGTCTCCATTTTATTTTGCATAATCTCCATTTCCAACGATAATAAGACCCTATTTATAAGTACTGCATTTCATTATTTGAGTAAAAGTACAGATATACCTTGTCAGCGCTGTAGCAAATACTTCTGATTTGAAATATGTGCTGCAGATAATCACTTTGCGGCTTCAAAAATTAGGGAACTTCTAAAAACGAGATACAAATTGTGTTTTGGTCTTAATCTGTCAAATGATGTAATGCACAAAAGCAAAAATAAGCCAGTTGTAGTTATTAGCAGTCCCTATCAGTTTATACCCTTGTTTGGGAGATTACACAAGATGTTTCTCTCTTTAAGGCCATTTTTAATCTTTTTTTTAAAAATAAATTTTTCAACATATCGCCCATCCCTATATCGACCCCACTTGTGCAGGGCAGTGAAACACGCCTCAGGTTGGTGGACAGAACAGGCGGAGATGGACTCAAAGGAATCTACTGATGTTAGACCCAAAGACTGACTCTTTCCTTTGATATCCGGACTCTGGTCTGTACAAACGCTGCAGTGGCTGTTGCTAACGACAACTGGGA
Organism: Periophthalmus magnuspinnatus; assembly: GCF_009829125.3. Classification (NCBI taxonomy): domain Eukaryota; kingdom Metazoa; phylum Chordata; class Actinopteri; order Gobiiformes; family Gobiidae; genus Periophthalmus; species Periophthalmus magnuspinnatus. The sequence continues at coordinate 7,685,009 of NC_047132.1, forward strand.
AGAGACTGGACCACCCCTGACCACCTGAGAACCTCATTGAAAACAGTGGGAGCAGTTTTGACTCTATTGAAATGCAAAAGAAACTATGTGTGTGCCAAGTAGGGCTGAACGATTGTGGGATTGCAATTAGATTTGTAATTTATGTTTTTAAGTGGAGGTGTTTTGTTCAAAGTCAACTTTTTTTTTTTACCGGGGAGCATAATCGTTTAAGAGAAATTTTAAATCTGAACCGCTAAACCAAAGAATCAATCCCATGCGTTTCATAACATGTTTGTAGAGGTTTAAACTACAGGGTCAGCTTTCACACATGATTAGATGGAATATTTTGTTTTGTTACTTAAGTAATTGCAGTCTTTGCGATTTCCAGCCGTAGAGCTAAAAAATGTTTGAAATAACCCACAGGAGATGTAGCCATAGATTATCAACACGAACCAAAGACGAGACAATCAGGAGCAGCGCTGTAGCATCACCAGTCCTCAGGAGCTCACTGTGAGTCGCTGTATTTTAGTCACCCAGCGAGAGAAACAAGGCACATGGAACTGTTCTGATAGAGATGTAATTGCTTTGACTACATTGTTACGCAGTATGGCATTTAATTCTGCTGTGTCTCCGTCTGCTGGTCTCCATGGAGATAGCAGAGTTATAAGTCAGATCTCTCTTCAGTGTTACACAGTATGTAATTTAACTTGGTTATCTCCATGGAGACCAACAGAGGGCGACACAGAGCAGAGTTATAAGTCAGATTTATCTACGATGTTGCACAGTATGGCATTTAACTTGGCTATTTCCATGGAGACCAGCAGGTGGAGCCACAGAGCAGAGTTATAAGTCAGATCTATGGAGAAGTGACCTGGCTCACAGTAAAAAAAAAAGCTTTTCGAGGTATTTTTGAGCAGTAAAAACACCTGTAGTGAAATAGCTGCTTGCTGAATTCAATGCCATACTGTGGAACATTCCAGGCATTTCTATGAAGTCAAGCAAGTGGTAGACCCAAACCAGAAAAGTTACATGGTGCACCTTTAAGTAAACTACATGGTTAAAGTCACTAACATGGCTCCAGGGATATAGACTTTAATTTCATTATAAAGAATTGTTGCGTGCCTTAATGTAAATACTGTTAGCGGGTTGTGTGCGTGGAACGAGAGTGTGTATTCAAATGCATGAGTGAGTGGTGTATTTATGAATGTTTGAGTTTGAATGGCCTTCCCAGTGCTGCGTTCATTCCTCCAAACTTCACACAATTAGATCTTTAAAGTGTGTGCGACAGGTTTTTATGATGCCCCATGATTTAAAAAAAAAAGAAAAATATGTTGAAAATTATAGGAAGTAAAGCGTTCTAAACACACTGTGGAAAATTCTCACAATGTTCTATCCAAGAAACACATCATTTCAACATTTTTATATGTCAAATTATAATTTCTGTGTCCACCTGGAACATTTTTTCCCCCAGATTTTTTGTGGAATCTTAAATATAATTATCTTAACTGTGTGTTGGTAAAAAGAGTCATCTAACCTGTCATAGACACTTTAAACTAGTGCAGCCATGTTTTTGGAGTGACTTTGTACCTCAGACAAAGGGATCACGCACTGGCACTGGGAACAAGATGTAGTTTGAAAGTGCAATATTTATATTCACCTTTTTCACCGTTTTATTACAGTGAGTTTTATTTGTGACTGCTTTCTGATGGAGCAGAGTGTGTGGGTTTGTGCTTTCACTTACTGTACTCTCACCAAGCCAACAGCAGGAGTGCCATACTTACTACTAAGATTTCACACGGTTGAGCACATTTCTGGTCCACTTTCTCCTCCTATTCCCAAGACTCCACACTCAGTTTAGCAGGGACTGGGTAATTTAAGTTCTATGTGTTTATAAACCAGTTAATACTATAGGACAGAAATGCGTTTGTCTTATAGCTAGACGTTTTTCATTTTTGTCCAGTACAACAAGCCTGGACATCAGAATCAGATCATTCACATTTTAACCTAAAGACGGTCTATACTCCATATTGATTCTGAATGGGACTCGCTCCAGTACAGTTACTTCAGGAGAAAGCACTGGGTTTTCTTAGTTCATGTTCTAGCCCATTTTTCTAGCTCTCTCTGACTTTAAAAAGAAGTTGTACATATTTATGACAAGGAGAGTATTTGGATTCGAATGCTAACTAATTTGTTGTGAATTTTTCACCCCATATTGGGGACATCATTTTTGTGGGGGGATAAAATGGGTTCTTTGGAAGTCAGTTGTTACCTGTTTGTTTAATAAAGTATTTCCATTTTTACAATTTGTCTTTGCTTTACTTTTCAGTCAGTGAAAATAAATTATTTATAAAATTCATATCAAATTACAAGCATGCCTCTTAGTGGTTTTGTAGCAAAGTGATAAAATACTAGTATATACATTATATACATAGGTACAAAAAAGTCATGTTAATGTGGCTGTAGAATGTCTTCATCAAGTGAAAAAGTAATGTTTACATGTGATTTCCTTGAATTATGAGTACTTCAGTTTCATTTTTAGTAGCTTTGACTTGCCATATAAAATATGCCAGTGGAAAAGATGTATTGTCTTTGTAAATCCAGCAGTAACTGAGAGTTACTCAAATTCAAGTCCGTAACTTCTCTAGATATTACCTTTTATAAAACAACACTGTAGATGTATACACAAATGTGTAAGTAACTTCACAGTGGGTGTGGTACAGCCCTCCATAAGGCTGAGTGTTTGCTGTCCATGTGTCCAGTGATGACCTGCTTCAGTCTGACAGAAGAATCCATATTAAAGTAGAGTCTAAAGTTCTCTTGTGTAAAAGTCCTCATGTAGGCCCAGCCCTAGCTCTCTAGGGTCCTGGACAGCTGAGTGAGTCTGCGCTGGCCGTCGATCACCTTCAGGTTCAGGACGTAGTGCCGGATGTTACTGGGCGTCTTCAGAGGATGGGCAAGTTCAGAGTCTGAAAGAGAGAATTTAACATGAATTCAGCTTAATGCTTTTAGACAGATGATAGATGGGGCGTAGTCATTTCTGAGAGGACTCCCAATAGAAGGTGGAGGACCTTGAATTTTCCTCAGAAAATAAATGCATGCAAATGCATTTATCATGATTAGACACCTTAAAGATGATATGTACCAAACATCATTGTCCTGGGTTAAATTCAAATAACACCATAACAACATCATTTAAATAAATAATACCCTTTTACTTAAGAGAATTCTGGGCGTCATCTTCTCCTTGAGACGTAACTTTTACATAACCGTCTCTGGTCATTTCGTCCCTTTAATCTTTCAGAAAATATTGAAAATACACTGAATATATTCACGGTAACACATTTAGAGCTTCAAAAGTAGACAGCTTTAGTTGTCTGTTGTGTTGAAATGGGTTCATCTCCATTAGGAGGAATTACATTTTACATTTTGTACACTGTAAACTGCAATATTGACCTAAAACGGCTTAATGACATAAATGGATCCATTTACATCCTGTTCAACACTGCAGAGCTGAGAGACATGGTCACATTTTACCAGAACAAGCAGCATCTAGGTCTCATCTGGGTCTGTTTACTGTTGGAAAGGGCATTGTGACATTTTTTAACCCGACACATATGACATGGATTATAGAGACGTGGGCAGAAATATAGTGTAAAACTATGTTGATGAAAAAAACATCGTTTAACAACCACAAGCGTATAATCCACTCCTTACATGTAGATATTCGATTGGCAGGTCCATCGAGGAACATTCGATCTGCGAGACCTCTCTGTGGAGATGAAGGCACTGGAAAAACAACATCCATGTTACTATTTGAAATGTTGGACAGTAATTAAACCTGCACAAAATCATTAGTCAGAGCGGAGTAAATTTACCATACGGCTGACTCCTGCATCCTCTGATGATCTTCATTGTCTTGGCAATCATGCGCTAAAATGAATAACATGCAAACTGATATAAACATAAGGGATTACATTTGAGATAAAACAACCATTCTGAACACAATATTTGACTGTACCATTTTCTCAAAGTTCACCAGTTTGTCAATGTAGTTAGGATTCCCTTCATGGATGAACGTCATGTCTGGATTGAAGACACCAGGGTTAAAACAATCAAAAAATGAAAATATTTGACATAAAACATTATATTTTGTATCATTTGTGTACCTTTGAGGAGCAGAGGCATAAATGGGATGTACGGAGGACTGAGTTTAGCCACAGCGAGTCTGTACGCTCTGTGGTTCCGAGATGGGTTCTGAGCATAAAAAAGAAATAACAGATTAGCTAAAAATTACATTTTAATCATAACCTTAACACTGTTTTAACTCACCATTAATCTTTCATACTGGCAGTAAACTCTTTTGATTTTGCTGGGTATTCGCTATAATCAGAAACAGAAATTAAGTACGGTACATAATTAGTTTGATTTATTAATGAGTTGATTGTACAAGATGGGATAATTGTATGAGTGGCTGTTACCTCCCAGGTTTTGTGAAGCCTTTGCACAGCGCTGTTGTTCAAACCAAACATAATGGCAAAAAATGAATTCAAATTCCTGTGCTCCTTTAATCTGTGAAAAAGAGAAATATAATGTTCATATTACACCCAATATTTATCAACAGTATGCAAGACCATCCAATACATTATGACCACAACGCATTCACAACAATTTCTCTTGCTGTTTAGTATTTTCAACCCACTAACAGTTGGGTCAATTTGCCTTTTGTTCATTGTAAACAGCTGGATTGATCTAAAACGGCTTAATAATAGCAATGGGACCACTGATTTTATGTTCAAAACGGCAAAACTCAGCACATTTTCAGCTTTGGAGATGTAGACAAACATGTGTGAATGAAAAAAAAACACAACTCCAGGTCTGTTTTTGAGGAGGTAACAGCATTATAACATGGTTTAAAGCTCACAATAATCAATGTTGTGTAATATAGGACTTTTAAGACTCTTACACAACTGCGATCTTGATGAACTTCTTGAGTAAAATGGCTCTTTTGACCAGGTCTTCACACAGACACAGCTCAGTCACCACCCAGTACTGGATCTCATTAAAGCGTCGCACACAACGCTCCAGGTTCGCTGTGATGGACCCATTGAATTTGTGTCGCCCAAAGACGTAGTAAACCAGCTCCACCTGCAAAGAGACGGACAATGGATTATTTAGAAAGTCCAGAAAGAGCAAGGTGGGTTAAGAGTAACAAGTAGAATTGAAGAAGTAGGTGTTGTATGTGAGTTTTGAGGTTAAGGTTAAGGTTAAAGTACACTTAAGAATGTGCTGTAAACTTCTTTGAGCACATTTTGAGGGCTGGAGAGAGAAACAGTAACACAATTTGAGCGATTATGTCTGATTGAAACAAAATATTATTCCAGTTCAGGTATATTTTTTTTAAGTTTTCACATTAGCACACAAACACCATCATATTGGAACAAAACTGGAGATTTATTTCTTTATCTTCACACAAAGGAACCCGATGAGAGCACTTAGACTCTCTTTTTCATGGGCGCCCTGTTCAAAATACAATACAAACAAAAAACACACAAACTAAAGTATACAAATCCATATAAAACATTAAAAACAGGTAGCGGTGTGTATAAAATAACTAAACTAGGACTGAACTGAGTTAAACCTGGACTAGACCAGGACTAAACCAGGATTAGAAAAGCACCAAACTGTGTGAACAAATAAAATAATACAGTATCAATCCAGTTATAACGGACTGAATGTAGCTCAACACAGTCCCAGCCTCACATGTTTACTCACCTCGTCCATGGCAGTGAACAGTTCCCAGTCATAACTGATGAGTTCATTAGCGATGTCTTTGGAGCTCATATGTTCCAAGACGTCTGCTGTCCCCTGCTCTGGCCCCAGTTGCGACTTTAGGGGGCGCTGTGGCACAAAACAAAATCAATCTCATATTTCTACATCATTAACGACACAACATCCTGAGAAATGATCCGTTCTTACCAGCTGTTCCACCTGACCGCTCGTACAAATGAACAGCCTCTCGTTCAGTCCCAGGGCGGTGAACACTGCAGTGGAGTCGAGCTTCAGCTGGGCTCGCTCTGAAGACATTTAATAAAACATAAATAAAAATAAATACAATAAAATAAACTATGTATTATTTGAGTATCTGCTTCAACTCCAGCTCTGGCCAGTGTTTTCTATTTTAGCATTCTGGGTTTTTTGTCTATGGTGTTGTCACAGTACTGAGATTGAGATACTAAAGAAAACACTTGATTTCAATACCACAATGATAATACATAGTAATTAGAGCACAGTTTCTATTATAAAAACTACTAATACTTGTCTCTATGGAGATGACAAACAACATGAATGAGTCAAGCAGCCGATCTACTGCCGACCAGGACACGGTGTGAGATATAAAATATACAAGTAATACAGAACGCTCACCTCCAGCAGAGTTCATTTTGACCAGGACATGATCAGACTCAGGTTTGAGCACAGCCGACATCACTTCCTGCACAGAGGAGTTCACTGGGAGCATCACAGTGAGAGGTTTGTGATCCGGCTGGTAGATCTCGTACAGCACTGAAGGAAAGACAAAGGAGGCACGAGTGTTAAATCAACCACGTAGTATTTACAACATCTGTCTATTGTTCCTACGAGGTCTGTCGGGATAACACAGTTTGAAGAGCGATATAATGCCACAGAAAATCATGGTAAACGATAATATTAAAATTACTGAGACATTAAACCTACAAAATGATGATCCTTGCAAAACCTTTACTAATCTAATACAAAACATTTAATATAAAATCACAAAATTTAATAAAACTAAGGACTGGCCGCTCCAGAACTGACATGAGAAAAAGGCTTTTGGCTGTTTCACATTTAAATATCTAGAAATAAACTTTTATAATCACATCTGCTCCTCTTTTTAATGTTTTAAATTTTGTTTTGTTTTTTCTGTATTTTAAACAAGGCGCCCATGAAAAAGAGAGTCTGAGCGCTCTCACTGGGCTCTCCATCCGTAAATAAAAATAAATAAAAATAAATAAAGATAAATAAATGTGCAATACTGTTCAAAACATGAGCTGCAACGAATGAAACACAAGCAAACATACACCCTGAAACCTCTAAAATATAGTTCCATCATAATTATCATGACTTTGTTCCTACCTGTCTCATGCTTTATATATTAATATGCATGTATATATTAACTTTTTTATTTTGTTGAGAATATGCCACACCAAACCAGCCACTTAAAACACCACATTTCTAAAAAAAAAAAAAAAGAAAAAAAAAGAAAAAAAACAAATGTGGTAGAAATACTGTCCATGCCACTGTGTCTCGTGCTTAGAATTGTGCAAACAGTGACCTATTTACTTTCTTTTTTTGAGCAGACATTTCATAAATGGTAAATTAAATCCAAGAATCTGTTAAGTCAGTTTGATTTTTTTTATTTTTTTTTTCAAGGCACACCAGTGTTCAAAGAGTTATTTTATTTTATTAACTATTCTTTACCTTTATCCTTTGCTCTGATCGGCTGTAACCTTCCATTGGACTCCTCACAGTTTGAAAACCAGTCAAATTGGTGGATCTGTTATAGACACCAAAGACACAAGAATAACATTAAAACTGCCCAAAAACCAAGAACTTCTAAATGTTTATATCAAACAGTGTCATGTAACTATGAGAAAAATGCTCTTACCCTGCCAAGAGACTGGTAGCCATTTTCCAATCTGTAAAATCACAGAACAGTATATGATATAAGCATAAGCATTAAAAGAGTTACGTTACAGTCTGTGTAATGTTAAATGTATACAATTTACATTTTGGTCCTCCTCTTCTCTCTGAATTCCTTTAAAATACTGTAGAGCCGATAGTCCCCAGACACCTCTTTTCTTAGACCCTGTTCAAATGGTTAAAAAAAAACCCAGATTTAATACAGATTTCAATGCTATAATATGTTTCAATTCAAGACATCTTACCTCCAAAAAGTCCACAGCAACAGGGTCCTCTTTGAGCGTCAGGCCGTACAGCGCCACCCACTGGCCAACCAGCTTCACTACCTTCTGTTTCCTGTGCAGGATGTAGGCAGCCTTCTCCTGCTCTGAGCCTTCGGACAGCTCGGTTTGGTAAGTGAAAACTATGTTAAGGACTATCAGATAATGAAAGGACTGGAGTAAATATTAAAATATAAAGTATTTAAAATCTAAGTCTATGAAAAAACACAAAAAACACTCCAAAAGTTCACCATCTTAGTAATAGTCCATGGTGTAAGGTAACGGAGTACAAGTAATAAGCATTGTACTGTCATGATCCGCACTGTCCGCTCCTGGTTTTCCTCCCTGTGTGCTCTTCCCCCTCCCTCACCTGCCTGTACCTGGAGCTGGGCGGAGCTCTCGGCTCCTCCCGCGCACACCTGCAGCCCATCAGTGCAATCACACACCTGCTATAAAGGGAGCTGGGAGGAGAGACTCAGTGCGAGATCATTGTCGTGTTCACGTCATCCCTGTCGTGTCTCTGCATTCCTGTCTGTTCCTGCGTTCCGTGTTCCGGCCCTGGATGTCTCCTGCCTGCTCTGCCCTACGCCCGTCTGGTCTGCCTGTCTTCCTGTCATCCCTTCATGTGGTCTGTTCCTGTGTCCCGTGTTCCTGCTCATCTGCTCACCTGCTCACCTCCGGATCACCCACTGTTTGTACCTTGTCCTTATTCTTACAATAAATCCTGTAAATATTCCCCGAGTCTGCATCCTTTGGTCCGCCACACTCACCCGTTACGACATGTACATATATTTGATGTGTTCCATATGTATATAAAATGTAGAAAGTAGTAAACAAAGGAAAAAAAAGACACTGAATGAAAGTTTTGACTGGTGTTTAAACACATGAAGTGAGACATGGAGCTAACTACTGAATATTTTGCGATGTACGAAGCAGGATTTGAATCTAAAATATATCAAAATAATGTAGTTATTTATTTATTTTACGTTATATATTTGAAGTCTTCTGTATATATATAAAATGTAGAAAGTAGTAAAAATAAAGAGAAAAAAGACGGTGTCCAAACTTTGGCTGATGTATGCTTCTAATATACAGAAAATCACTTGTATCAATGCTTTTTGTTCCTATTCCCTTGCCATATCTTGCCTTAACAGCAAATGAATCCATAAAATTCAATCGTGCATTCCTATTGGCTCATTAGAATCACCTGACTGCGTCCTATTAGCTTTGCACTTCCTCATTCCTTCTCAGTTTGTAAATGTGTCAAAACTCTAAACGTCCCTGTCCATATGAGTCGTACAGCTGTAGTTTTATGTCCATGTGTTCTTCTCTGTGTGTGTGTGTGTGTGTGTGTGTGTGTGTGTGTGTGTGTGTGTGATATGGGCGCAGCAGCGGCAGCCCGAGCTTATCCTTATCGCTCTGTGTGTTATCAGCTCATGGGCCATTGCAGGATATTGGTGCTGTAGAGCAGGACACAGCTGACTGGAGGGCATGAAAACTTTGTGAGTGAGCAGAAAGTCGCTCACACACGGATCTGTCAGAAAATACAAATATATGTAAGGTTAAGGCACACTGTTGTTCAGTTCTAGACCAGTTTTAGTTCAACTTTTAGTATCATACGTAAAAAGTTATCCTACCTATAGCGTCATGTGGACAATCCAATTTTAGCGTCTCCAAAAGGTGTTCCAGGATTTTCTCAGGAGTACCAGACATCACTGTGTACCTAAATAACAACAATGCATCAATAATTGTACAAATTAATATTAATATTTGAATCAATAATATATATATTTTACTTATTCTCGTGTTTTCTTTAACACAACTATAAGAAACCTGGAATCCATGTGTATAGCTAATCATTTTACTAATAAGGCTTATGTTATGTGATGGTTTAAAGATCCTTTTTACCGTGTTATAATGTTGTGTTTTGTTTCCTCTACACATGTTTGAGTAATCCTTTATAATTAGTCTATCCACATCTCCAAAGCTCAAAATGTTCCGTTCCACCTTGTGATCTCATGAAGTGGTAGTTTTTAAGTTTTAACACCTACTTTTTATCTTTTGTTCAGTAGAGATCGACAATTCCAGGACTTAAATGATCCAAATGATTCTAGTGAAGGTGTGTAGAGTTTAAAAACACAGTGGAGCACTTCCTGTATCACCACATGATGACATCACAAGGTGGAACGGAGCGTTTTCAGTTTGAGAGAAGAACGAAAGAGCCTAAATATGCAGGATTTGTGTGTTAAACATGTGTGAATGAAACAAAACACAACTCCAGGTCTGTTTTTGATGAGGAAACAACATTATAACATAGATCAGACAACAGCGTAATACGGGTTCTTTAATATGTAAATCAAAATGAATGAGCTAAGTCTTTCTTCATGTATTATTAAGGCTAATTAAGGTGTAGTTATGACAGTTTTGATTTCATTTTTGCACATTTACACCACATTTGACACTGTTGATGTGGTAATAACATAACATTTACTTTATAACGTCATAGTAAACCCTGGGAAGAAGTCATAAAAGCATCGTATGTTCCTGATTGTAATGGCAGCAGGACTAATAAAGGACAATATAATGTTCATTTAGTGTTTGAGGAAACCCTTCATTACAGAAGCGGGGCCCAAGTCCATGTTTAAACTGTGATGTGTTCAGGCTAATTTTACACTCACAACAATAAAAGTGTTCAAATGGTTCAAATAATGAATATACCGCATTCATGTTGACACGAAATAAGTCAATATTTGGGGAGTTCTAGACGTGTGCTCACGCGGTTGGACTAAATATACCAGATGTATTTGGAACAATATGTTTTTATAGTCACAATGGTAACAGTAGACATAATAGTATTTGCAGTCGGGCTCATTTTAAACAGTAATGATGGTGCCATGGTGATTTTCTTTGAGCCGATTCTGATATCCAATACTGGCGCTCTGGTCAATAACTGGCGCTTGATTAAGATTTTTAAAGTTCAGTAATTGGAGCTGAGTTTTATATTTTGAATTCTGACTGTCAGTATCATAGCAACCAAAGAGCCAATCCGGAGCGAGGCTGTTGAAAGTAACGCCCCTTCATTTCCCCATTCAAACATGTGTAACATTATTTTGAAATGCCGTTGCCATAGCTTTAAAAAAACACAGATAGAGCCTTGTCTTACTTGCTGTTGGTCCCAGCTCCAGGCTCAGTGGACTCTGCACTCTTCTCCAGCACCAGAACAGTTTTCCCATGTTCCTCCAGTCGCACTGTGTTTGCCTCCACATCCTACACACACAACGTTACAGCATCAGTAACTCAATGTTCTAAACAAGGCTACACAGCGATACTTCTGCACTTTTTTCAGCAATTTTAGTAATTTAACATGTTTTAATATATTTTCCTTTACGGTTGTCAAAAATATCAGAAAACAGATACTAATCAACACTAAAACACATTCACAGGACAAAAATTAAAATTTCCTGAATATTTCTGTCAAGATCCTAGTCTGTCCTGCCTTTTTTGTGCTGTTTTGTCAGATCTGTGTCAGAGCCTGGAGCTGGGCGGTGATTCTGGCTCCTCCCACTACACACCTGCAACCCATCTCGCTAATCAAGCTGCACCTGTGGAGGACAAAGGGACCGAGAACCTGACACGCAGCGCCAGATCGTCCATGTGTCCACAGTGATCCCGCTCCCTGGACCAGCTCAGCTCCTCTGTCTCCGACCCAGCTCTCCACAAGCAGTACGAACCTCACACCCTCCGACCCAGTTCACTTCGGCCTGTGCGGATTACCTCGTGTCTGACCCTGCTGATCCACCCAAGGACTCAACTGTTTGATCCATCTACCTTCATTTGCACATAAGTCTGTCTGTAAACATTGTTAAACTGTTCCCCGAGTTCTGTATCTTCCATACCTTGAGAATGCGTATAAAGTCGTGCTTGTCCACTCGTAGAAAGTGACTGTTGTCTTCTCTGAGGATGATGGTGGCAGCGCGAGGAGCGTCATTTAACAAAGCCAGCTGCCCAAAGTCCTCCCCTTCGTGTAGAGTAGTCACAACACCCTGAATACAACACAATAAGTATTTTTACCTTCACAATACTCACGCAAATGCCATTGATAATATCTGAGTGCATTTTACAGCGCTGTTTGTCTTACTTTTCCATGTGTGATGACGTTGACAGAGCCCTTCCAGATGATGTACCATGAAGTTCCTTTGTCTCCCTGACTAAACACTAAATCAAACATAACAATTCTATTAGATACACAAAGACATGAAAAACAACTGTGGATTTACAAATACATAAACAAACTATGGCTTACAAATTGTATTATTCATGGATATCAGCTTCTTATTAGCAGGTGCCATTTTGAATACTTTTCACCATTCAAAACATGGAATATTTTGCTCTAAATTGTTAATTTTACATCACGGAAACTCATGAAAAAGGTTTGAACACTTAGTTTTTGTTCCTAGCTTGAACTCATTTTAGTCATCCTGGATCTGGTCTTAGTCTAGTCCAGGTTTTCCAAGTTTAGTGCCGGGTTAATCCCAATTTCAATGTGGTTTGTGTGCATTGTAGTTCTAGCGTTGTTAACTAATACTTTAGCTTGGTAATGTGGTGCTGACTTAAGATATAATTTACTTGAAAGGCACAGTATGTAACTTTCTGGAGGTAGCACGTCATCTGTTTTATTCCATGGAAACAGAAAGTTAAAACCATATTTTGGATCATTCTCCATGGAGATCAGTTTTATGTCATACTGTGGAAGATTATAGCCAAAGAAATAGTATTTTTTTAGTTACATACTGTGGCTGTGAATAAAAACTTCCTCGATAAGAAATCAAAACACCCAAACCACAACCACAGCTGCATGTAGTGAACATTTATAATAAGTATTGTATTTTTGAAGTATGCTCCGCTGGATCCGCACAAGGCTCCCTGTGTGTCCAGTCTGTACACTCTCAAATGTCAGACGCACTTACACACTGTTCCGGCTTTGGCATGAGATTCAAAGACCAGCACTGCAGCCAGCTCTTTACGCACCTACAACACAAAACACAGCACTCAACACGTGCTCTATACAAGACTTCAACTGTTATGATTTACAGTGATGCTGGTTATTTATACTACGTTTGGATTAGTTACTACTGTATTTATAAGAAACAGAAAACTCACAAATAGGATAACAAACCAATTTTTTATTTTATTTTTCTATTTTTGGTTAGAATTTAACTCTAATTACAAGATTTGTGTGATTTATAGCAATGCTTTACCTAATTTTTTGAGACAGGAAACATTATTATTCACAATTATTGAATGTTGAATACAATTTTTTTTATTTTATTATTACTTTATATATGAATAATCCCACAGCTTTTGCCACATTCACCCGTAATGAACAGTGAATGGACCAATTAATGAAAAAATATATTAAAAGTACGTCATGACCGTAGACTGTAGCAGGTTAGCTATGTTCATTTATATATACAGTCTATGGTCGTGACAAAATATCCAAAATTATACAATCTTTTTATTTATTTTTTTTACATTTTTACTGAAAATTCCACTATAGCTGCCCCCAATTTGAATGAAAACCACAGACCAGACTCTCTAGCGTTTCACATCACGATCGCACCCAACCCAACAGGCTTCTACTATAATATTGTGTTGGTGGGAGGTAGATGTAAAGTTGTAATACTGACTGAAGTGGAGAGGTGCGCTGCAGCCTTGACGTGTAGCAGCTCCTCATAAATCACCTCCAGGTCCTCTGCACTTCTCTGACTCGGGCTGAACACGAGAAAAAAGCACAAATGAAACACTGAAATATTTCACGCTGTTTTGATCATTTTCATATGTCAGAAGTTGCATTAATACGTTATTAGCTGGATACTCTGAACTAGTCCTTTACGCATCACATTTTGGTTCAAACTTGGTGAGATCCTTTTACACATCTTTGTTCAAATGTAGCTGTACAGAGCACTGTGATTAAAACAATTTTAATCAGAGAGAGTGGAGAATTCTACCGTTAATTCTCTGGCAACAAAATTCTGTGGTTTCAAGAAGAGAAGAGAACTAAACTTGACCATTTTTGTGTTAAATGACCATGATCACAAGCCTGTAGTACTTATGTTAAGGAAATCAATGTGTTTTTCATAAGCAAAAATGTAATCAAATAAAAAATCTTGACCAATCGCATGAGGAAAAATACAGATTCACGTTTTGGTCCACAGACCTTTTGCGTAGAATCATTGTGAGCAAAGCGTCAGGCCCCAGCTGTGAGAGCAGAGACAGCGCCTCCTGCAGCTCCTCCTCTGGAACTTTCTCGTTGGTGACGTGGTTCAGACCAAAATCTGATTCCTGGAAGCGGTAGAACTGTGTGTCTTTGTCCAGGAAGTTCAGCTCCTGCTTCACTGCATAAGGAAAAAACAACACGAAACGTCATGTTGAATTGAAGAGTTTAAAGCTCAAAACGTAGGACACTGAAATCATTTGACTTGTAACTGGGAGATCGTTTCTTCATCTTTTCTCAGCATAAATCCTGTTTTATTATGTTACTTCAGAAACACCACATACAGTTCTTTCATAGACTGCTCGCTCTGCATTTCTATTTCCTTTTTAGTCTGCATGAAACTGAAACTTCTCAATATTTGGATAGTCTGGACCTATGGTAAAAAATGTCGTAGGAGGGGCTTGTAAATATATTTAATTTCAGTGTCAGACAATTTAAGGCGATGCAACTGTCTACAAACAAATACTGAAAGAACTTACTCAGATCTAGCTTCACATTTTGAATTCAAGTCACTTTCGCATGTTAGCCCTGCAGTTGATTTGTACTGCACAATCACACGGCATTATCTAAACTCTATGCAAATCAGGACCACTCTAATGGGAGTGATCATCATAAACATCTGATAAGACAGTCGGAGCTGATTGAAGTGGCCTCCTATCTGCAGACAATGTAGATTTTAACATAACCAGAGGAGCACTCGACTGGATACTTCTGAAAACCCAAGAGCCAAAATATTCCAAAACACTGCAAATTTGCCGCTATTCAACAACTGGATAAAGAGACATGCTAAACTGGATACTTATTGTCTTCCTTTGACTTTATCCATTTTTTTCCCCACATGATTTAAATGTGTAGTTGATTTAACTTGGATTTAAGCCAGATCCCCTTCAATGAGTAAGCACAAAATGACCTTGTGGACATGATTCTGGCCTTCATTGAGGACGTTCGCAGCATTAATGAGCACATATTATGCGTTCTTGTAGCTTTAATAATCTTTTAAACATGCTTTTGGTCACCTTCGATAAGTATTTCACATTTTCAATCTTAAATAATGTCTGCGCTTGGAAAATATGCTTTATAAACTACACCTCAGTTTGCAGTGAGGCATTTAGGTGTTGGAGCTCCCCCTGCTGTCAGCATCGGGAATGAACAACCATGAAATAAATAAGTGCTTTGCTAATAGAGCCATGGGTTTGTTTTGACCTGACCTCACTTGGGCTTTGTTCTGGCTCACCTCTGTGCTTCCTGCTCTTCTTCTGTCAGACCAAAGCTGACACACTATCAGACAGAAGTAACGTAGACAGCATCTAGTGGTCACATGTGATAATACCGCACGATCGCGTTGACCAATCTAATTACAAACCAACCTTTGGATTAGTGGGCAGTTTAATCTCTCTTCAACTGAGCTTCTGCCATGTACCACATATTAAATAAATATCCAAGTTACTTCTTATTGAGGCATTATCATTTTTGTAGTGACCCAGATACTATAACAAGCTTATTCTTACCATGTGCCAGGATGCCCTCGTCCACCAGCACCTGCCAGATGCCCACCGCCTGACTCCTGGACTGGATCCCCTCGTTCTCCTTCATCAGCCAATCAACAAGTTCCTTTCCTGAGCAACACTGTCTGCAACACAAATATAGATGCATTTATTACAGTGTTTTGATAACGTTTCACTTCTTAGATCATATCCTTGTTGTACAGAGTATCATTTGTACCTGTATGTTTTGAGATGATACTTTCTGTCTCTGATGAGGCTCCGGCTCTTTTCCAGGATCACACAGTACACTGACCTCGCTGCTTTCACCACTCGATCTGAAAGAAACTGGGAAACAAAAATAAGACATTACTAACCAATATTCTAATATAAACCTCTGTAAAATATTAACTTGTATATATGTAAAAAATTTGAAAAAAAAAAATTGGAATGTTTATATAATTTCATTGCATTTTTCCTAAAAATACTTGCTGCTATATTGCAAAGTATGCATTGCATTGAAATAAAACAAAAGATCAAGGTTGTATGTTTTACCATGCATCTACAGTATATTGTGTGTGGTGGAAGATAATGAAGTACAAAAGTGTAAGTACAATACCTGAGTAAAATAGTTTGGATACTTTTTACTTTTACTTCACTACATTTGAGAGCAGTATCCGTACTTTCTACTCCACTACATTTTAGATCTGTACTGAAAAGTAAAAAGTAGTTTTGTTTATGGTTTTGAGAAATGCTGAAATGGCTCAAACATACTTTTAGCACATTTAATTTCTGTTAACTCTGAGCAAACCAAATACACAAAAAGAGCTAGAACAATTAAGAAATCAATTGAATCACTTAAAATCTGCAAAATTCTTTATCAAAATCACTACATACGGTTTAATTGCTCTAAAATCTCTGCAAAATACTTTTACTTTTTATCTTAAAGTACATTTTTTTAAAGTAGATTTTTTCATGTGTTACTTTTACATTTACTTGAATAATTGTTTGTCCCTGTATCTGTACTTTTACTTAAATAACAAAATCGAACAAATGAGTTAAAAAAAAGACTTGAATCATTCATCTCCTGTTCTTTTATTGTTGTTGTCATGTGACCATTGCGTGCATGTGACCCACAGCACTGTGAGCCCGAGACAAATTTCCGTCTGGGGACAATAAAGCTGAGATCTGAACTGGAATGTGCTGTTGCATTGTATATGATTTATGTAACTTTTCCCTTTCATTTTAATTAAAGGTGCGATATGCATCTTTTCTGTTGGGATGTTCATCACTTGCTTGTCTCTATAGTAATATTACTGCGTTTCCTGAACTGTTCCACAATATTGTATTAAACCTATCTCTTTCAGTGAAGTCAAACATGTGTCTCTGCAGGTCAAATTACAGGTTAGATCCATGGACTGTATAAAGAAGTGGATGAAGTGAGTGTGACGTCATCCATAGCGTTCGGCTTCAGTCAAATGAAGTTTGTTGAGAGTGGCAGATATAGACTGAATTTGGAGTCAAGTTCCATATCAGGAATTCCGACCACAAGTATCATAGCAACCAAAGAACCAATCCAGAGTGAGGTTGCTGAAGGTAACGCCCCTTCCCACCGGCACCACTGGTTTAGCACAGAGAAAGCACAAACCTAAAACAAGTGTGAGTGACTTTCAGGGAAAAGTGGCAGACCCCCAAATAGAAAAGTCACATAGTGCACCTTTAATCCTTCCCTATACAAAAGAAAATTCAAATGAAATGAAGTATTATATTTTCACCATTGATAGTATGGTTACATCTTAAATAAACAAAGCAAAAAGTGTAGCAAGCAAAGAGAAAGCAGGTGGTCTTCGGTCTGTACTTACTATTGTTTTGTGTGGTCCGAATGTAGTTTTGCTTTTCACATTTTCCCACAGTGTTGAAGCCAAGTGTGGTGTTACATCATAACAACATAAAAGTGTAGGTGTTATGGTTTTGTGTCACGGTGCCTGTGTGTGGGCATCTTAAAGTCTAAAAAATGTGTTAGGATCTGCTATCTTAAGCTGCCAGTCTGGAGCTTTGACCACCCTGCTCTCTTTGAAAATCTAAAAACTAAACTGTTACTATTTTTCAGGTTAAACTCCTCCAAAAATAGGTCAAAAGTGGTTCGCTAATGATGCAGAAAAATCGATTACGCAACATTAAAAGGACCTTTGTTACTGACCCATTTTCACTCTTGGTACACAGTTTCAAATTAAAATGCAAACTCCATTAATTTCTGCTCCAGTAATATTTACCGTCTGCATAATGATTGACAGAGGTTTTTGTACAGGGTCTACTTCTTAAGCGCTTTGCAGTCTTGTGATCCCACGAGCGGAGCAGACACAGGCCGCCTTTTCTCTGGCCTGCTCCTCGTGGTTGGAGAGGTTTGGTCTTAAAATGAAAATACTTTTTTTTTTTTTCTTGTTTGAAGGAATTTGATGATGCAAGAATTAAAACAAAAAAACAAAAAAAAACAAAAAAAACAACTAGAGGCACTTGGAGACATTTGGCATTATATCGCAATGGTAAAGAGTATGATTTTTCTGACATGTGTGCACCAGGGGGCGCTCTGGGGTTAAGGGTTTAACATACAGGCCAAAATAATAATACATAATAATTGTAATTTTGTTATTTTTGCAAAATCCAACTTTTCTGAAAAACTTTGAACATGCACCAGTGTGAAGTCCTGCGGTGTGACAGCTGTATTTTATTCAAATTTTTAAAAATATATTCTTCATGATGGAACAGTTACATCATTATTAAATTAGTACTATAGACATATTGAGTAATTTATTTTAATTTTTAGTATGACACATTTGTAATGAGTGTCCAGAGGGGTGACAGGAGAGGCAGGGAATGTTCAAATGTAAAATTAAGAGTTACACTAATAATTATGACTTGTGAAGAAGCTTCCTTACAATTGTTGTTGAAGTGATTTGTTTTTGAAAATGATTTTTGTATTTAGCTACAAAGGTGTGTCACACCACAGGACAGAAAAAATGCGTTACACCCCCAAACGTCAAGTACAAAATGACTAATCTGTTAATGTACTGACCACTATTTTCTTCTTGCTCACATAAAAACAATTATGAATGTCAATTACTGACCTGTTCAAAAGGTATTAAGACAAAAACTGGTTAGATAACTGACGTTATAACTTCTATTACAAATAAAGAATACTACCACTTGTGCTACTTGTGTTACTACTACTACTACTACTACTATCTGTGTAATCCCTCAGTCATCCAGGTTTGATCCACAGCAAAAGCCAAAAGTAAAATCTGTCAACTGGACAAAAATGTTGTAGGAGTGAAGATGTTTCGCTGCTCATCCAATCCACCTCTTCAGTTCTGGTCAGATTACTGGTGGACACTGCCGTATATCTGTCTGAAAGGAGGGGCCAACTAACATCTTTGCCCCATCTATAACCCACCCAAAGGAAACAAAGAGAACAATAGAGCTTCCCAGGATGCCAATAGGTGTGTGAGCACCCATTAAGAGCTGAATGAATATGCTAATTATGACTCAGGCACAGTGCACACTTAATGTAGCTCATTAGGCCTAGCCTACTTGCAGAAACTGTAAACAATAGCTGTTTCCAGTTTCAGTGTAGTAAGTTCCTGCATTCAGACAGATATAAGGCATTGTCCACCAGAAATCTGCTCTGAACTGAAGAAGCGGCTTGGATGAGCAGCGAAACGTCTTCACTCCTATAACTTCTTTGTCCAGTTGACAGATTTTACCTTTGGCTTTTTCTACTACTACTGCTTCCACTACTACTACTAGTACTTAAACAACTTCATGTCAGACACAGCCTATTTCTTGTCTTAGTTGACAATATGTAGGACACTTACACTGGCAGCAGCATAAGGAGGGAGGTTAGTAGGTTTACATGTTTTATTTTACAGCTGCACTTTACGAGCTACAGTCATTTAAACTCATAAAAACACTTGTGACAGTCAGTGCTTCTGTCTCATAACATGACCTTTGCCCTTTGCGTATTTGTGGTCAAACACACAGCCCTGTTAGCTCCCTCTTCAGAGCAGCACGCTAAATCTGACGCGTAGCCTGCAATAATGAGGCGTCACTGTGTTAAGTTTTGCTGTTGTGTTTATTGTGGGAATAATTCAAATAAATATAATAATAATTGTAAAAAAAAAAAAAGTTAATTGACATCAAGGACGTTAAGAGTGGGATTCAAACCGCCAACCTTCAGATCAGTGGACAAACTGAGCTACTGGCTGAATTGGCTTTTCAACATTTCATAATTTTACACTCAGTTTTAGCTACCTATATTTAAAGATACATTATGTAACATTTCCGATGGCCGGTCTGCCACCTGCTTGTCTCCGTGGAGATGTTACTGCTTTGCCTGGAGTGTTTCACAGTATAGCATTACACCGATTTATCTTGAATTCAGTTTATTACATGTTTTTCTATGGACTCTATGCAACAAAAACATAGAAATTGTTACTTGTAATTTGTTCCATACTTTTAAAATTAAATCTGATAATAATAATAAAAAAATTCCCTGATTCCTGACATGTCGAGCTGCAGATAAGTCTATAGTGTGCATTTGTCTTCTCTATCAGGCGTTCCCAGACCGGCTGACAGTGTAATAGATGTACCAGACTCGCTCCTGTGCCCTGTTGGTATTAAAGTGTGTGGAGGTCACTACATTTCCCAGAAGCCTCGTCTCCCCTGGGCTCCTACAGCCACATTCTCAGACATGTCAACATCAAAACATATTACAAATGTTACTTAGGTTTCCATTACCTAACAGAGCGGTGATAAAACACGGGAACGCACACTCACTGACCGGGCACGGGTCGTTTGTCAAATGTAAAGGGCCCACACAGGGACTTGAACCAGGAACCTTTTAGTGCACTGGTACTTTTTTTTAATTCGCCAATATATCAATATATCATATCGTAAATGTATTTGAGTTATTTTACTGGCAGATTCCAGCTAAAATATTTCCTAGAATGAGGTAACAAAAGTTTACAAGATGTAAATCACTCACTGTCGGAGAGAGATAAAGAAACAAAGAGAGAGAGAGAAAGAGACAGAGAGAAAGCGAGAGACTGAGAGAGACAGAAAGAGAGAGAGAACAGAGAGAGACAGAAAGAAAGAGACAGAGAGAGAGAGAGAGAAAGAGACAGAGAGAGACAAAGAGACAGAGAGAGAGAAAGAGACAGAGAGAAAGAGAGAGACAGAAAGAGACAGAGAGAGACAGAGAGAAAGAGAGAGACAGAAAGAGACAGAGAGACAGAGAGAAAGAGAGAACAGAGAGAAAGAGACAGAGAGAAAGAGAGAGAGAACAGAGAGAAAGAGACAGAGAACAGAGAGAAAGAGAGAAAGAGAGAAAGAGTAAGAGACAGAGAGAGAGAGAGACAGAGAGAAAGAAAGAGAGAGAACAGAGAGACGGAGAGAGAGAAAGAGACAGAGAGAAAGAGAGAGACAGAAAGAGACAGAGAGAGACAGAGAGAAAGAGAGAGACAGAAAGAGACAGAGAGAGACAGAGAGAAAGAGAGAAACAGAAAGAGACAGAGAGACAGAGAGAAAGAGAGAACAGAGAGAAAAAGACAGAGAGAAAGAGAGAGAGAACAGAGAGAAAGAGACAGAGAGAAAGAGACAGAGAACAGAGAGAAAGAGATAGAGAACAGAGAGAAAGAGAGAAAGAGAGAGAAACAGTAAGAGACAGAGAGAGAGACAGAGAGAAAGAAAGAGAGAGAACAGAGAGACGGAGAGAGAGAAAGAGACAGAGAAAGAGAGAGACAGAGAGAGAGACAGAGAGAAAGAGAGAGAGAACAGAGAGAAAGAGACAGAGAGAAAGAGAGAGAGAGTAAGAGACAGGGAGAGAGACAGAGAGAGAACAGAGAGAAAGAGACTGAGAAACAGAAAGAGAGAGACAGAGTGGGAGAGGGACAGAAAGAGAGAGTCAGAGACCGATAGAGAGACAGAGAGAGAGAGAGAGAGAGACAGAAAGAAAGACAGAGAGAAAGAAAAAGAGAGACGGAGAAAGATAGAGAGAGACAGAAAGAGAGGCGGAGAGAGACAGAGACCGAGAGAGAGACAGAAAGAGAGAGACAGAGAGAGAGAGACAGAGAGAAACAGAGAGAGAGAGAAACAGAGAGAGAGACAGACAGAGACAGAGCGAGAGACAGAGAAACAGAGACCCAGAGAGAGACAGAGAGACTACTATTAATACTTCTAGGCTATAACTACTACTACTGTAACTACTACGACTAAAATAACAATAACAACAACTATTACTTTAACAACTAGCCTACTATAATTACAACAACAATTATACTAATGTAAACAGGACAAAGGACTAAACTCGGACCAAACCAGGACCACATCAGTACACAGACTACTACTACTACTACTGTTTTAACAACTAGCCTACTAGAACTATTACACTTACACTAGTCTAAACCAGGACAAAAGGACTAAACGAGGATCAAACCAGGACCAAATCTGTACAACTGTGACCAGCCTAAATTCTTTCTAAACAAGTCTATCTGTCTGGGAGCACATAGTACAATAGAATGCAACAGTTGGGATTTAGCATAGAGGCTCACTGACCGACTTGCTTTGTTTGGCATTTTTAAACAATCGAATAATGCTATCAGGGTGAAGCATACGCAGGAGTCATATTTCAGAGTCAACAGTGAGTTTCCCACAGGTGCAGAGATGGAGAGACAAAGTATACTCCATAACTGGACCTGACAGTGATGAATGAGACACTGCTGAACCTTTGGACGAGAAATATGTAAGTATATAGTGAAGTCGCAATGTATATATAAATGGACATAGCTAACCTGCTAGCCACCACGTTCCATATATGAAGTGATCATGGGCGCACTTCTGGCTCTGTCCAGTCTGGCTTCAATTCATTTTACATTGAAAAATTGTCACCTCTTTCTCTGTGACTGCTGCAGTGAACCTCGTCATTTTGGTCTTAAATGTTCGTATTAACCCGCTCTACATGATCCTGGTGTTTTTATCTCGTTATTTGGTCCATAGATCAAGATATGCTAGCCTCGACGAGCTTCATTTGACTGGAGCCGAACACTACGGGTGACGTCACACTCACTTAGTCCACTTCTTTATACAGTCTATGATTCAAACGTGATTATTTTGTAAAGTGAGTGGTGGATTACGTTTGATAAACAGTTTTATCGGAGGAATAAAAGAACTGCAGCTGTTCTAGTAGACCGTATTCACAGTATCCAACAGCTAAAACTCTATTCTCTAAAATTACTGTTACATTATTATCAATTATTTTGCAGTGAATGTGTTTAATTTTAACATTTGAAAAGTTTGTAAGTGAGTAAAGGTAGTTTTTATAACATACATTTATCCTGAACAAAATGCTTAAACTATGTCCACCGCTAACTCAACAACTACTTCAGATTTGAAGAACATTTTTCTTATGAATTAACATATTATGCAAAATCAACTTTTAAGAGCCATGTTTTGTGTGCGTGATTCATGCATGTTTGAGTAATATTTATTCACAGTTATTTTTAAAAGTTCTATATTATACAAAACAGATTCTCATGAGATTTAAGCCATGTTTAAGCAATGTCATTACCTCGTCCGAAACAGACCTGGAGTTGTGTTTTATTTCATTCACACATGTTTGAGTAATCCTGTATCATTAGTCCATCTACATCTCCAAAACTCAAAATGCTCTGTTCCACCTTGTGATGTCATGAAGTGGTAGTTTTCAAGTTAACAGCTCCTTTTACCTTTAGTTCATTAGATTAGAAATTCCAGGGCAATTATGAAATCATCCAAATGATTCTAGTGAAGGTGCATGGCGTTTAAAAACATGGTGGAACACTTCCTGTATTACCACATGATGACATCACAAGGTGGAACAGGGTGTTTTGAGTTTGAGAGAAGAACTCAGCCAAAATATGCAGGGTTTGTGTATTAAACATGTGTAAATGAAACAAAACTCAACTCCAGGTCTGTTTTGATGAGGAAACTACATTATAACAGATGAGAAAATAGTGTAACATAAGGCTCTTTAAATAGTTTGACATGTTTGGCAAGAAAATATCTCCAGTCTTTAACATCTTTACACCAGATTTACGCAGTATAGCACATGCTTTCTACACTTGTTTTGACTGGACAGCCTTCACCCTTCACACTGTGTGGTCCTATAATTCTTCAGAGCTTACATGTACTTGTCTTGTAAATGTGTTTGAAGTTGTCAGGTATATTTTCTGACTGTGGTGGGTAGATACAGACGAGTTAATGCAGAGACTTTGCGATCTCAACAGACAAACCCTGCTCTTCCAAACCACTTTTATATTCAAGATGTGGAGCAACCCATCGTTATTCATCGAAAATACAATTTATAGTAAAAGTGTCATAGTAAAACATACAGAAAAAGCAGATGACAGCACCAGGCTGGGTTACAAATCAGATTTGTGGAGAGGCGAGCCAATTCACAGTGAGAATGCATGGTTTATAAGGCAATAAAAACACCTGTAGTTTAATACTTGCAAGATGTAGAAGTGTAGTGCTGGCAAAGCAATAACATCTCCATGGAGACAAGCAGATAGCAGATGATCCACCAGAAAAGTTAAATAGCGAACCTTTAAATATAATAGTAAAAGTCTAAGTTATAATCCCAATTTTTTCTTGTATATTATTTTTTTTATTATTTATTTAATTTTATTTTTTATTTAATTTTATTTTATTGTATTTTATTTTTTATTTTATTTTTGATTTAATTTTTGATTTGATTTGATTTTTATTTCATTTATTTATGTTTGTTTATTTATTTATTTATTTATTTATTTATTTATTTATTTATTTATTTAGGGCAAGTAACAGCCATAATCTTAAAATTACAATCTTTCTTAGTTACTAAATGTTTTAAATGTTGACATCCCTGAACTGGAAAAATACACAATAGAAATCAAATGCAGATCTTATCACTTTGTACTGTTTTCCTTTCAGTGTCAAATAACAATAGAAAGCGTGTTCCTATCTCGCAATCTCCTTCACTGTCTGTGCAGAGGAGTCATTTTCCATGTCACAGCCTATATTCTATCATCGCTGTAACAAATCTAACTTCAGGAAGCTGTTAAAAGTATGCGATAACACAATGGTAAGTGGTAAGGAGTCTGGGAGGAGGGTGTGGGGTCAAACGCCAGGACCTTGAGTGGCCTTTAGACTCCGTGTGACTCAAATGCCTGGACAGGAATGTGTTTTTAAGGCCCGCTTCAGTGCTAATGCAGGATATTAAAACAACAAAAGACTGAGTTCAGCAGTTTAAGAGGATGCTAGCTCTGCAGAGTCGATGATAGCAGAGGTCGTTTACGCTGCAAGTCACCAGATTTTTATATAATAATTGGCACAGTTTACAGATACAGTGTTTTTTTTATAATGTTTTATGCGCTCAGTCTTGTTGTGTTGAAGGTGTTATGGTATTTTCTGATCTACTATGTTATAATGACAAACAGTGGGCGACAGTGGCTCAGTGGTTAGAGTGTTGGTCCCCCAACCCGAAGGTCGGAGGATTGAGTCCTTCACCCAGGTGGTCGCTGTGTAGTACAATAGTAGCTTACCCCCACCAAGTGTATGAATGAAATGAATGAATATAGCGTAGCGCTTTGAAAAAGTGCATTACAAGTGTAAGCCATTATTATTATTAAACAAACCTGGCCTTGTGTTTTGTTTCAGTAAAAACTGAAAACACTCTGTTCTGTGGTAATACAGGAAGTGCTTCACTGTGTTTTTAAACTTACATCTTCACTACACTCATTTGGATGATTTCAGCTCTGGAATTGCCCATCTCTGCTGAATAAAAGGTAAAAGATAGCTGTTAACTTGAAAACTTCTGCTTCATGACTTCAGGACAGGCTTCTTCAGGTAACAGGACTATAATCCGGGACAAGGGGACCTTTTTGCTCTCACACACCTGGGATACTCTATTTAAGAAGTCAGACTGCAAATGGCGCTGTCTGGCCTCCACCGTGATGAACACAGCAACAATACAGCTGTTGCTCCTTCAGGTACTTTTCTGCTTCAGTTTATTACAACTGCTACAGCTGCTACTGCTACAACTACTGCTATTTTCCTTTTGTACCACCAACTACCATAACCACTACAATTCTACTGTGCTACTACAACTGAAGACACAACTATGCCAACTTCTACCAATAATATTAGCTCTCAGTTGTCCCTCACTATATCGTGATTCATCCTTCACAGTCTCGCTGTTTCCCAGATTTTTTTGTGTGCAATTTTACATGCTTTTTTACTGTGTATGAACGTGCATTGTGTTATGCGTCCTGATTGGCTGAGGGACTGTTGACCATTGTCCATCAGTCTCCTCCGTGCCGTGTCTCCTGTACAGTACAGAATGTGTTCAGACAAATTTACATAAATGTTGGATCGCAGTGTGACTCTGAAGTGCTGTATGTTTGCAAGTTTTCTCCCCGACAAAACCCACAATGTCGATGAAACGTTCTGCACCGACAAAGACGCCTACAAAGGTTTGAACTTTGAGAGTGTTTAAACAAGAGAGAAATGTGAGAAAATGTGAATGCCTGTGTGAGGAAAGTGTATAAAGTGTGTGGTTAGGGGGTTTACAGACGCAAAACAGAGAATAATTGTGAAAAATAAAGCTGATACTTTGCGGATTTCGTCTATTGCGGGTTATTTTTAGAACGTAACCCCCATGATAAACGAGGTATTGCTATCACATGACTGCTGCTGCTTTTACATCCCACATTAAAGTCCTGAAAGTTGGTACAGAACACACAGTTGCCTTTAAGCTGTGCAGTCAGTCTACAAAATACACACCTGCTTCATGGTGTCTTTTGAGTCCAGGGCTTCGGGCAGTGGAGTCTGAAAAAAAAACAAAAAAAAACCTTTATCACAAAACGTCTTTAGCTGAAACAACATGATAACCGTGTGGGGAACAGTACAACTTAAAGCACTGCAGTGAAAGATATCTGCACTCTGTTACCCCACATTACACGATATTAAACCGCTGGGCTTCTCTGATAGTACAAGTCATTATTTTGTTCTTAAGGTCAAACAAATACATTATCTCAACACTCTAAGATGCCATTGTCTGCAGTGATGGAGGTGGGTACGAGTGGGAGGCAAAGCACACAAGAAGAGGACAGCACTTTCTACCACTTTTATACCAAGCAATTTACTGCGATAACACTAGTACTTTACAATATTATACTGTATTAATATGTTTTTATACTTATACTTGCTTGGAAAATAATTGCTCATACTTTTTTGTTAAGGAGGAGGATATTACATTCTACCACTGGCTTTAATTTATACACATACATGTTCTTTTACTGCACTTTCACTTCAAAGAGAATACTTGGATGAAACACTACTTCAACATCTACAAATAAAAGTTAGTAGCAGTTCCACTTAGCTTGGATTTTATTATTTTTTCGACCTATTCATGGGTTTCAACAGTCCATCGCCATAGCAGTTAAGCAATTTAAATCTAGATATTTTATAGTTTGAATGTCTATGTTTTGAACAGGGAAAAGTTATTTACCTGAGACCTACGAGTAACATCTGTACTCAAAGCAGTACCCTGTAAACCTAGAAACGTGTCACCATCCTGACCTATAGATAATGCCACGTGCTTTAGATGGCATCTTGTGTTAAGAATGCAGTTTTGTCCGTCTGTCTTTGTCAGTTTAAAGCACATAGACTGATAGAAATCTGGTACAACTGTCGTCTTTGTCTGATTTACTGTGCGTTAAGAGTTTTTAAACATGCCATTATTGTTTCCCCTTCTCATTTACCGTCTCAAAGTTGCATTTGGATTGATTCGTGCGTGTTTGAGCAATCTTTAATCGCTTATTTTCAAGACACCATATTGCTGATCAATCACCGTCACTGGCGTACGCTCACGGCTCTGTTCTTCCTTCGTCCTTCAATTTTATTTTCTTAATCAGTGACACGCCTGGGATTTGGCAGTGCTGTGTAGGAATTTTGGTACAAATGAAAAGAAAAATCCGCTAATCGCTAAAGTGATGTGCAGCTATCCATCTTTAAGTCGTGTTATGAATGTGTAAGCTAGGGCTAATGATGATCCAAAACAATAAAATCTATAAGAATATGATAAAACAGTAGCAGCCTAGTGTAATTTCTGATACAAGGGTGAAGGTATTTACTGTATTTACCGGACTATAAGTCACACTTTTTTCATAGTTTGGCTGAGGGTGGGACATATACTCAGATGTGATTAATACGTAAATTATATGTTTTTTTATTATTATTATTATGCATTTTTTGGCTGGTGCGACTTATACTCCAATGCGACTTATACTGCAATGTGACTTATACTTCGGTGCGACTTATACTCTGATGTGACTTATATTATGATGCAACTTATACTCTGATGTGACTTATATTCTGATGCGACTTATACTCCGATGTGACTTATACTCTGATGCAACTTATACTCCGATGTGACTTATACTCTGATGCAACTTATACTCCGATGTGACTTATATTCTGATGCGACTTATACTACGATGTGACTTATATTCTGATGCGACTTATACTACGACGTGAGTATATTCTGATGCGACTTATACTCCGATGTGACTTATACTCTGATGCAACTTATACTCCGATGTGACTTATACTCTGATGCAACTTATACTCCGATGTGACTTATATTCTGATGCAACTTATACTACTATGTGAGTATATTCTGATGCGACTTATACTCTGATGTGACTTATATTCTGATGCGACTTATACATCGGTGTGACTAATACTCCGGTGCGACTTATATTCTGTTGTGACTTATGGTGGTATTATTGCAACAACAACAACTACTACAACAACTACAATAATTACTACTACTACTACTACTACTACTACCACTACATCTACCGCTACTATTACTACTTTTGCAAGAGGAATATGGACATAGGCTTTACCAAGTTCATAAGGTTCTGTTATTCTATTGAATGCTACACTCTCATCTCTGCATTCCTAATTTCACATCTGATCACAATAACAGAAACGCACAACCTTTTCTTATCTCAATCTAGACGCACGACAACCAAAAGTCACGTCAAAATGCAATCCTTCTGTTACGTAATAAACTTAGAAGTAAATACACGTACATGTTCGCTCCAGCTCAATCCATCCCGGGTAATTTGTCTGTGTTTCAAATCATTTCACAGATGATCTTTGTTGATAAGTGAGAAATGCTGCCGAACCTGTATCCTTCACATATCTCACATACAGGGTGATAGACAGACACCTTTAGGCACGTGGGGCTGCGTTTGACTCTGCGTCCGCTCGGATCTGATTCTAGGTAATCGACGGTAGGTATGCCGTGCTGTCTGCTGATCGTGACAGCCGTCTCACCACATTTGTTTGCACTGCAGTCAAGTAATTAGTATAAACAAACGAGATTGTTACTGCAAAACTACAAGTGAACAAATGAAAATCTTCCATGGACGTCATCTGTAAACATGACCGTTAAGTATCTCGACAACGCCTGATTTCGTCTGATCTCAGGAAGTTCAGCGGGGTTGGGTCTGGTTCATATTTGGATGGGAGACCTCCAGCTATAGGTAAAAGATTTAAGGAGAGAGGGGCGATAGTTTTCAATAAAAAGGTTCGGCCACGTTCACTTTCTCTTTAGTAGCTAGCAGGTTGGCTATGTCCATTTATATGTACAGTCTATGGTGATCGCTAGGCAGGAACTTCACCCATTTAGTATGAATGTGGTGTGTGGCGAGTGAAAGTTTAGTCGCGGTTAGATGGGACCATGGCGCAGATTGGCAGCCTTGTCTCCGTCAGCCTACCCCAGGGCAGCTGTGGCTATCGTAGTTTATTAAATAGCTGTATGGAAGGAATGAGGAACACACTGTAACACATTCTGGGTGTCTTGCAGGGCGCTGTAACAAAATTTAATAATCTGGTAACGGATTTTAACATCCACATGTGTTTGTAAAGTTTTAAATGGGCTTATATAGTTATTTGTTCTTTCTTATTCCTATTTTTTTCTGCATTTTGAACAGGGTACCCATGAAAAAGTCAAAGTGTTCTCTTTAGGTATAAATAAAATAAATATATAAATCCAATACATTAACCCAAACACTGATGTTTGGACGCACACTACTAGCATTGTGCAATGTAACTGCTGTTGTGTTCTCGAGCAAAGCACTTCATCCAGCACGTGCGAATGTGTAATAATACTTGATAGCAAATCTAAAAGAAAATGTGGAAGTACATAAAAGTTTGCCATCTTAAGAAAACTGCTGAAAACTCCCCTTACTCTTCCTGATTACACACTGCACTTCACTTTAGGTCCGCTCTTTGGCACAGAATTATGCCGAGTCATTAAATAGAGAGAGGCCTCCTTTGGCACATTACTCGTTTAATTAGCGGCGCTGGGTGTGTGTTTTTACGTGATATGTGTGTGTGTGCGTGCATAACAGGTTCTCAGCGTTATTACAGCATCCGATTAATTGTGTGTAGTTACTCAGACTTAGGTTAAGGTTAAGTTTTTTTCTAGTGCGTGGCTTTCATGACGTGGAATAGCGCATCTCCATCACAGCAGCAGAACCATCAGCCTCCTCAACTTCTCCATCTACTCTTTACCACCAACAATAGGAACCGAAGGGAGATATTTCCTTAAAGGTGATTTACTAAAGGGAGCATATTACGCTATTTTCTGATCTATGTTATAATGTTGTTTCCTCATCACAAACACACCTAGAGTTGTGTTTTGTTTCATTCACAGATGTTTAACACAGTGTTCTTCTCTCAAACAGAAAACACCCTGTTCCACCTGGTGATGCCATGCAGTAATACAGGAAGTGCGCCATTGTATTTTTAAACTCCATACACCTTCACTAAAATCATTTGGATGATTTTAGGCCTCGAATTACCAATCTACACTGAACAAAAGATAAAATGTAGCTGTTAACTTGAAAACTACCACTTCATGACATCACAAAGTGGAATGGAGCATTTTGAGCTTTGGAGATGTAGATAGGCTAATGGTAAATTTTGTGAATGAAACAAAACACAACTTCAGGTATGTTTTTGAGGAGGTAACAGCATTATAACATGACTTAAAGTTCATAAGAGTTCATTTTTGGTAATATCGACCCTTTAAAAATTGACTTGGCAGCAGGAAACTTTACATCCTAATCCTAAATTACGTCAATCACAACATTAGAAAAAGATAAAACTGCGTGTTTGATAGCTTTGTTTGGTATAAGCATATATTATGGAACATCTCAAGCAAAGCAATACAAATGGTAATAATAGTCCACATGGCTTCACACAATTCACCCCTCAGCTTGGTGGTGCTAAGCCACAGCTGCCATGGGGCTGTCTGGCAGAAACGTGGCTGCCAATCTGCACCAACATCTCCAACTGCAGTGGTTTCAGATCACAATATGCTATATGCCAATTATATTTAATACAGATGGGGGGGGGGATCAGGTTCAAGATTTGTGAATTTGTGAGGTTATCATTAAGAAAAATGACTTTTGACCCCATGGCACTATGACGTCATCACATTAAATCTAAAAAACAAAACTCCTGACTAATACATACTACATTTAGGGTGAAGTGTCTTGCTCAAGAACACAGTATTAGTCTGGGATCACCACTGAGTGCCTGTAGTTCTGCGCTCAGTCTCAGATTACAAAAGATGTCAAAGTTTATCCATAACCTCACATGTTCCAAGCAGGATACAGTCAGCGGAGAGTTACGGTCACCACAGACAAAACTCAAGTATATTTAGCAATGATGAAACACTTTTTGTCCCATCTCGCATCCTGTCTTCCTGTGACCTGAAAACAAAACCTAACCATTCTTCTAAACTAATCCTGTAAATATGGGTGGACATCTACAGCTAGTACGGGGGACTGTTGTGTCTAAAGGTGAGGCGAACAATAAACAATACCACTATTAATAACTGGAATTTATTAAAAAGGGAAAAGTTTGCTTGTTGTTGGCTTCCTCTTCCTCCGCTCCCCAGCAGCTAAAACAATAGAGAAATATGCACGAGGACGGGGCATTTAAACCTCCAAGTGTTTGAACCGGAGCGTGACAATACATGGGAGGAATTTCAACATACCTGTGGCACAATATTTATAAAGGTTGTGGTTTTGTGCCTGCAAAACCATTAGCAGTACATATAGAAGATGCCATAATTGCTATTCAAATCAATATAAAGTAGATACACACTGAATAAATATAGATACTGAAAAATAATCTCTCTTAAATAGGTCAAAATGGTTAGACACATAGTACTCACATGGTAATACTAAGAAAGCACACTTATTTTGTGTTATAATAAAAGCTAAAAGTTAAATCTTATGCTTAATTTGATTGTCTGAACAGTTTTTAATCATTGCTGTATCAAAACTATCAAGCCTTTCTTAATGGAGTTTGAAATGTTTGTACAACAGTAAGTAAATATCATATATAAATCAGTAGTCCAGCCTACACTACTGCACACTAAAGTAAGAAAAATTAAATTAAGTGGGGTTTTAGTGATCCAGGACTAAAAAGACTGTAAACAACAATTTCAAGAAGTGATTATGATAGCATTCTATTGGTATGAAAAGTTCCAGAGGGTGTTCCCATGCGTCCTACCCAGCTGATGCCTCGTATGCACGGCTTCTCTCCTCCGTGGCGATCCGGGAACACTTGATAATGATAACTCCGAAATAGATGCATCTCTTCTTAGTCCAAAATCAGCCAAAAATCAACTTTCCCAGTCGGAAAATGCACAATAACCACCTCCTGACATCGCTAAAGCTTTTACCGCTCACATTTTTACGCTCTATTTGGCACAGACGACAACTGCGCTTAAGGTATCCGCATTTCTATCAGCAAATCTGCGCAGGTAGCTATCCAGATGCCACTATAGAGCGTGACAGGCTGGTTAGGGGAGCAGTGGCTCGGTTTCACGCATCCTCGCTGCAGAAGGAGGGAGGACACGCTTGGGGATCTACGGCGAACACTGCGCTGTGGTTACGTACGTGCGCTCTTTGGCACGGAAATACGCGGAGTCATCAAACAGAAAGGGACGGCCTCCTTTGGCACTAATTACTCTGGGTGTGTGCATATGACAGGTGAGACTACTGATTTCACCGAAACATAGATGAATTGATTAATGTAAGTATTTTATGTGACGTTTTTAGTTTTATGGTGAAGTTTACATCCTAGTTATCGCATGCGTAAAGGCAACTCCAAAACTGTTACATAGCCATAGTCACAGTCATAATGTTCACAAGGGCCGGTCTACATTGCACAATAGTTATGATCAGACAATAAAAATAAATGACATCACCTTTATTTTGTTGAATGGGTGTTTAAACAGACAGAAAAATGCCTCCCTTGCGCGTAACTTTCCCTTGCGTTTTTGATTCTCATCGTTTTTTTCTTTTTTCTAACAACTTGCCACTCAGCCTGAGGAATATTTAGCACATGTATTATTCCTCCAAAGCAACTAATACTTGAACAAAACATGAAAATCTGTCATATGGACTCTGAGTGAGGCTGTGCAGTTGTTTGTTGCGCGCGCGTTTGGAGTGCGTAATGTCCTTAGCCTCTCCATGACGCCCTCGCATCCAATTGTGTATGTTTACTTATAGACTAGGATTGTTTGAACGCGTGGCTTTCATGTCATGGAATGCGTAAAGTGATAATACGAGCGAAATGGATTTTAATGAACAAAATCCTCGGAGTCGACTGTAGAGATTAGCGCGGGGCACACATAAGCACGTCAAATAAGCTTTCAGATCTGTAGTCAGCTGTTCGTCTAATTGCGCGCTGGCACCGTGGGTCAAGGTAAATAGAAAAAGGGGGCAGAATGTTCCACGCAGCCTAATCCTTCATGGTCTAGTGCGCTCTGCTGCCTAAGGTTACCCGGGCTATAAACTGTAAGAGTTAAGACTTATCAGGCCGTCCAGCTGTCTGCCTCAGCCAGGTCTGAAGGCGCATGGACAAACTGATAAATAGTCTCAAGGGCAGGGGAGAGAAGCTGAACTCTCTGGTGTTTACCTATGTGTGCTATACCATGGGAAAACTCGCATAGACACATGAAAACCTGATCTGATTGGCTACTACATACAGAATGTTAGACTCCCATTAAACCTTGTGCCTCCATTAAACGACAGGTGATACCTCCAGGATACAGGCCACTGAGTTACAGGGCCCAAAGCAAGAATACGTTATGTTTTAAAGGTTTTAGCAATAAAAATGCATATGTTTAATGCCATACTGTGGAACATTCCAAGCAAAGCAATAACATCTGCATATAGACAAGCAAGGGCAATCCCGCTCTCGACGTGAACGCTATTGGTTGGCGGTGCGATTCCAGCTCTCACAGGTGAATGCTGTTGTTGTGTCCTTAGGCAAAACACTTAATCCACCTCACCCCAGTGTCTGCATGCACGGTTATATGAATGTGTGTGTGAATGTGTGATTGTACAGTGCTTTGAGGGCCATGAAGGTGGAAAAGCGTTGGTTACAGCATTAATGGTAAAGATGCTGTAGCTGTTATCTAGTATTACAGCATGGTACAAGTTGCCAATTACTGTTATCATCCCTATACTTCTTATAAACTAATGCTCCTCCCTGAAATTTACTTCATGAGGTTTATCATTAAACCAATTCAGAAGCATTTACTTTGACTTTGCGGCTTCAAAAGTCTTTACAAAATTCCACTGCCACCATCACTGCAGCAACTGTTGATGCCACTACTTCATATTTACTATACATATACATACAGCAAGTGAAAAATGAAGAAATTCAGTGTACACAAACATACATAACTATTACAACATTATAACATGTTTAACACACAAACCCTGCACATTTAGGCTGAGTTCTTCGCTGAAATTGAAAACACTCTGTTCCACCTTGTGATGTCATGTGGTGATACAGGCAGTGTTGTGTTTTTAAACTGCATACACCTTCACTAGAATCATTAGGATCATTTCAGCCCTGGAACTGACAATCTCTACTGAATAAAAGGTAAAACTTGGCTGTTAACCTGAAAACTACCACTTCATGATGCTACCACTTCAATGCTCTGTTCCACCTTGTGGAACAGAGCATTTTGAGCTTTGGAGATGTAACAGACTAATAATAAAGAGTTACCGTACTCAAACATGTGTGAATGAAGCAAAACACATCTCCAGGCATGTTTTTGATGAGGTAACAACATTATAACACTACAATTTTGTGAAATACATAACATTTAAGCCATAGAAGAACTACTATTGGAAAAAGCTCACTTACTTCTGGAGTGCTGCGTCTCGGTGGGAACCATAACGACTTGATTACATTCTCCATAATGATGTTTAAGATGTGACTTAAACGGTGTCTGAAGAAGAAACAAACACCATGTGAGTGAGGACACCAGTGAGAAAATGGAATGTATTTTTATACAAAGCAAATGTTTGTAGTCTTTAACCAGCAGCACTAGCGCAGTATCCTGATCGCCCTGCAGCTGTTAGCAGGCCACAGTCAGACGTGAACGTGTTACATAAGAGAACACTTCTTAAACCCCAGCCATTGTTCCAGCTGAGGTCTGTGCTTCCTGCAAAGATCAAAATACGTTTCTTGGTCCAGTTTGATGTTGTGTGGGGTGAGAAAAACATACTTACTTTGTCCATTTATAAAAGAGCCCATATTACGCTATTTTCTGATCTATGTTATAATGTTTATTCCTCATCACAAACATACCCAAATCCTGCATATTTAGGCTGAGTTATTCTCTCAAACAGAAAACACTCTGTTCTACCTTGTGATGTCATGAAGTGGTAATACAGGAAGTGCTCCACTGTGTTTTTAAACTCCACACACTTTCACAAGGATCATGATCATTTCAGCCCTGGAATTGCCCATCTCTGCTGAACTAAAAGGTACTGTAAAAGGAGCTGTTACATTGAAAACTATCTTTTCATGACATCACAAGGTGGAACACAGCATTTTGAGCTTTGGAGATGTTACAGACTCATAATAAAGTGTTACTCAAGCATGTGTGAATGAAACAAAACACAACTCTGTTCTGTGGGTCTGTTTTTGAGGAGATAACAACATTATAACATGACAAAAAGTTCACAAGAGTCAATTTTGCGTAATATAGCACCTTTAATACTTTTTATTGGATTTCAGATAACTTCCTAAAGATGCCCTCTGTAACTTTTCTGGTGGAGATGCTGCTTGTCCCCATGGGGATGTTATTGCTTACCCTGGAATATTCCATAGTAAATGTGTCTATGCTCATGGCGACAAGCAGGCGATGCCATCAGGGCAAGTTACAGATCAGATCTGTGGAGAGGCGGCCCCACTCACAGTAAGAGTGCATGTTTTTCAAGAAAAACTGAATTCATGCAAGAAACATGTTTATTATTAATGCCATAATGTGGAACAATCCAGGAAAAACACAGAGGCAAACAAGTGATGGAACCTCCACCAGAAAAGTTACACAGTGCACCTTTAAATCACTCAAACATCCACACACATATTCATACTCTGGTGTACACAAACACACAGAGCAGGGCTGCTTAAGTGTCAACAACAGTACGCACAAGTGGAAGCTGGAATTGACCCACCAGCGTGTTTAACTGACACAGAAATGGGCAAAGGTGCAATTCTCACTTTATAAATGAGTAAAGTTTAAAATTAGTTTCATTTATTTGCGATAGTTCTTATGATACTAATAAAATACTTGCTCCCAGCCCATCTGAGAGAGGAACAGTAGCACGTTACAGAATCTGAAAACAGCCAATAGTTGTACACAATCTCTCTTTTTATATTCTATTTTAATCACATGACATCCTGAGAGAGTCTTTCATGTGATAAAGAGATTTTGTTAAACTAGTATGAGCACATATTTTAGAAACACGCGTGCATCAATAAAATTACATGGAATTTTAAATAGGAGCTTTCATCTTTAGTTAAATAAATAGCCCGTACATAAGATTATTCTCAAATATTTCATAAACATTTCCTGTTTGAGATTAAGCCCAGTTTTGTTATGTTTACAGTTTAGCCAATTATCTTATCAGAAAGTGGAATGAACACTTTGGGTTGCCAGATCCCATGACCAAAACAGTGTAATCAAGAGTTTTCTGTATAATGCCTCCCCATATGACACCTATTGCATTCACTGTTTGATCATATAGTGCAATGTGTGAGTAAACAAATACTGCTCTCTAATGGGGAAAGGTGTGAACTGCATTGTGTTTAATATAAGCCTTAAGCACATTTTAGCATTACATCCAACTGTAATGTGTTAATTAGAAAAATCCAGAAGTCTGCATTGAGTCCCAGTTGTAAACATCGTGTCCATGTGCTAATCTTGTCCTGTGTTTACACTTGTCTCGTTTGTGTCCTCGGGGAATGGGAGTGGGATTTCCTGCAACATTTTTACGCCCAAACTTTGTGGTCACTGCCTGTCCTCTCACATGTGGACACTCTGAGGTGACAGGGAAAGAAATCTATTGTGTATTGCACTTTCATACAGCACCATTATTACTACTACTGTAAGTCATTTTTTTATACTTTAAAAAAACAGAAACAAATATCAAAGCTGCCAAATAATTCGCTCACTGGTTAAATAGTGTAAATATGAATTATTCTGGTTGAAGTTACAGTTTAATAGAGAAAATTACACTTATAAAAACTTAAATTTGTGTTTTATTAACTATTCATGCGTTTCAGCTTCCTGTTATATAAAGCATTTTGAGAACTATAAGTCTATAAGAGTCAAAACACTCTTATAGTCAGATGCCCTTCCTGTAACATACTCTATTTCTATTACATGATTTTATTAGTGTTGTATCTTTATTTTTACAGGAAAAGCCCAATAAGCAGACTCTCTTTTTCCTGAGCGCCCTGTTAATTCAGCAAATGAGATTTAATTCACAATTTTCCCTGTGATTGTGGAAAAGATGGACTGTTGTGTGCAGAGTTGTGTTTTAGTTTAGTTTTTTCACTCAAACACGTCTGATAATCCAACAAAGGATACATTGATCTGTGGATTTACTAAAATACAAACACAATAAAACTGTATAGAGCAGCTTAATTGCACAAATGACATAAGTACTGCAGAAACTGTCCTATTAAAATGTGGTGAATGTGATGATTTCATTGTTCATTTCTAAGATCACACACTTAAACGGATCTATTACATAACACTGACTTTGTAGAACTCACCAGAGGAGATACTGGACCCAAAGGCTTCCGTGCTTTGTGTTTATATTCCTTTCTTCACAGCTCCAGCTCCTTTCATGTGTCCGATTCCCCGTCTCACTGGAGTCTCTGGGAGTCGCGAGGGGAGAGGAGAGAGCGGGACACGGCTTCCTGTATCTTTGCAAATTAGTAGAAAGATTGGCCTGGGGCGCTTACATCCACAGAGCACACTGCAGAAAGAGAATACTAGAGTTAAAATGAATATAAAACATGTTAATTAAGAAGTTTGAACTAGTTTTGGTATTTTTACATATTTGACCTAAAACTTTTGATTTGTTTTAAGATATTTCTGATCTGGAATGACATATGTGTAAACTGGGTATGAGATAAACTGTGCAGAACACTTATCCATTACTTAAAACTCAGATATTTTAAGTATAATAATAGTAGAACCTTCACTGCTGTACACATCATCAAATTGCGTCTAAACTAGAACTAAACCTGGACTGGACAAGGACAAAACCAAAACACGATTTATATTAGGATTAACATGGGCTCAAATCATTCTAATGACTTGAATCTAGGCGTACTGCTGCAGAAAATATCACAGTAAACTATAATGTTGAAAGTAGTTTGAAAGAAGTAAGCAGATAGTCCCAGTAAACCATTGCAGTATCGTTAAAAGGATGAGCAGCAATAAATAAATGAATAAACAGACTGAAGACACTACTGTAAAGAAAAAGTAACCAATGAACCCTAAAAACATCGTTCCAGCTCTCATTTATTAGTAATTATCGTGACAGCTCTACTCACATGTAGTATTTTCTTGTGTAGTACAGGATGCACGTGTGAAGATGGGGTAGAGCGAGGTGCTCTTGCATCTGTAATTCAGTTTCATTTCACACAACCACAGGAAATCTTTGATGAGTGACTAACACAGATTTTATGTATTATATTCAGTATTGGTAAGGTCTACTGATACGTATTCACAGATTTTTAGTAACTGTATTCTGGACATTCAGAGTACAGTTACTTTCCTCAAATCAGTGGATTGCAGTATTTGATCGCACACAATTCAAACTGTACATAACTAGTGAGAAAAATACAAAAAACAGTGCTCTTGTGGTGAGTAAATGTGAGATTTTTCCCTCTTTAATCGGTGATCTGAAATGCATAACAAACAGAGAAACAAACATACAGTTGTTTTTAATCCTATATTGTTCCCATTTAAATGTGACTCTATGTAAAAGTATTCTAAGTATTCAGAATACAGTACTCTAACTGGACCATGTAACAGAACACTTTACATTTACTATTCTATAACTAAATACATTTGTTCCATCCTTGATTACATGCATGATGTGCTAATAGCATAACTGTGAAATTTGCCTTTAGATGTGTAATTGGTGTATATCCCCAAGTATGATGAAAGTTGAATATCTAATTATCAAATCAGAACTTATGCTGCAAAGCTACTATTGGGTTTTTGAGTTTTACTGTTTGTGATTACAATTTGACAACTATTTTCAAGGTTATGATGCACCCTATAATTTTCAATTAACATGGACCATTATATTGAATTGACTGTTTTATAGCTGCTGACTCGTGTTCAATTATTAAAGCATGGGCAACACAACAGAACTCCACTTCTAATTACCACTAGAGTAATATTAGAATTTACATCTGGCTACTTTTCTTGTAAATAAAAGCAAAACAGAAATTGGTTTAGTTTCCTGAGCTTGCAGTACCACGTCCGTCCACTAGATGTCAGTGAACGGTTGGAGCCACTGTACTTCATGATTTTAAACCATGTTAGCTTTGTGAATAACACTTATACCCACCTTGCTGAAGCTCATATTATTTCTAGCTGTATTTGTAGATGTGGATTTGTAGCTTAAGTGTCTAAAAACACAGTGAAAGTGCTTAGATCAGCCCATAGGCTCCGGTCCTACAGACGCGCGTTTCCCGTTGGCTGAGGCGCAGGGTTCAGTCTGTTCTGTTTCTGGGTCACATTATCAGGACGAGCATCAAAACAACACGGTGTCTGTAGCTGTTCAACTGCCATTTCAATCGCATTATCAGCGCCTGTTATTCGACTAAAACAGCTGTATTTCTGGTCTGATTACTGCGGGATGTGCTGATGCGTCCGTGTCGTAGTTTAGCCGTAGTTTAGCCGAGGACATTTAGCTTGTTTTGTGTGTTGCGCGTTACATAATGTGGCATCGGTATGTCTTTTAACGCAAACCTTTAGCCTGAGAGGACCCCGACGAGGTTTTATAACTGTACATTTTGCTTATACTCGAATTTAAAGAGCCATGGCATTCAAAAGGGTGTATTTTAGCATAGGCTATGCTACTTTTGGCACGCTAGTCGGACTCTCGGCTTTCCTAACCTGGAACCTTGCTTATAAACAGCACTGGACAGCAGCGATGGGAGGCCTCTCAGGTAACTTCAACTTGTTATTTGTAATATACTTCACTTTTTATGATTTGTATAGACATTTTTCTTATGGTATTTCATGGTAATATCTGTTTTATAAGTAGTTACAGCTATGCGTAATGGTCTTTATATTTAAATTATGCACAATTACGCACGGCCAATAAACAACACACTAAGAGTAAACTACATCATTCTGTATTCTTATTTCTAATACTAATTAACCTCATATCAGCCACGTAATTACACACACAATAGATTAGTAATAACTATACAGATGACTCCACTGTTTGAAAGCTTATGAGTCACGCCTAAGCACATGACCAGACTTACTGCTACATCCTCTTAAAGTTTTTTTTTGCACTGTTTGCTTTAGACAATTGTGTTTTAACAAATGCCAATTGATATTGTGTTCAAATGTGTGTAAGTAATGTCATTTGTATCTGAATTGTGTATGTTCTTGTGTCATTTCAGGCGTGTTGGCGTTGTGGGTGCTGGTCACTCATATCATGTATTTACAAGACTACTGGCGCACCTGGCTCAAAGGCCTCCGGTTCTTCATTGGTGTTGGGGTGCTCTTCTCTGTTTTGGCTGTTTCTGGATTTGTCACCTTCCTGAGTCTTGCCATCACACAGAAGCAATGTAAGCTTCTTGAATGTCACACAAAGTGCAAAATTATTGGGATGTAACAGCAACAGAATCTTATAGGGATTATCACCTTATTAAAGATGCACAATGGAACTTTTCTGATTGAGGGTCTGTCTACATTCAGCTTGTTTCCCTGGAGATATTCCACAGTATGGCATTATTCAGTTTGTTTTTATGTTGCACTTTATCACTGCAGTAAGTTCCTAGTTTGTGAACTGTGTTCACAGATGATGGCAATAAAAGTCTTCTGATTCTGATAAAAGGTCTATCTCCATGGAGGCAAGCAGATAGTGTCAACAGGAGAAGTTACAGATCAGATCTGTGATAAAGCGACTCTGCTCACAGTAACAATGCATGTTTTTTGAGTAATAAAAACACATGTAGAAACATAAGTTTAATATCATACTGTCGTCTTTTGCTATAGCTCAGACCTGGACAACTGAAGGATTGCACAGACAATAATAAAACACATGTAAATAAATAAATGTAAGGTTGATAAGTTGAATGTCATACCATGGAACTTTACAGGCAAGCAATAACATCTCCATGGTAGTCAACACCCCCACCAGAAAAGTTAAATAGTGCACCTTTAAAATCACGGCAAAAGGTCTCAACCAATATTATCATTGCCACTGCCACTGTGTTCTTCCTTGGACAAGATAAGTCAACCACATACCAAACATCCAAATAGAATCTATAATTCAATCAGAAATGTGATGTTACATGGTATATATTATGTTTGACAATATGTTCTGATTTGAACATTCATTTGATCTGTTCTCTGCCTGTTTTCCAGCGCTGACTGACCCGAGGAGCCTGTACCTGTCTGCAGTGTGGAGCTTTCTCACTCTGAAATGGGCCTTCCTCCTGTCTCTGTATTCACACAGATATCGCCAGGAGTTTGCAGATATCAGCATCCTCAGTGATTTCTAGTCTGGACGCACTTTACGCTACAGTCAGTGGACTTACTATGAAGGTTATCAATTTATTATTCAACTTTAGTTTGATAATAAATGAGACAGCCGGTTATACCTAAAGGAGGAGTCACCTGGATTGTAGTACCGCATTGAATTGCACTGAACAAGCTTTGTTTCTGTTCTAACCTGCTCTC
Organism: Periophthalmus magnuspinnatus; assembly: GCF_009829125.3. Taxonomy (NCBI): domain Eukaryota; kingdom Metazoa; phylum Chordata; class Actinopteri; order Gobiiformes; family Gobiidae; genus Periophthalmus; species Periophthalmus magnuspinnatus. Next base: position 7,727,147 of record NC_047132.1, read on the forward strand.
CTACCATGTTACATCCTACCTGTTACATGTTTGTGGTGGCTGCCTCTGAGAAGACTTGGTCAATGATTTGCGTATTTGGATTTTTAAAGAGGCAGAATGTGTTTTTACTAGTTAAAAATATGAATTATTGTGTACATTTGAGATAAGACAAATTAGTCTGTAAAATGCACAAAAATGAACAGAAATCACTACAAAAATATTCCTGATCATGCTACATTTGGAAATCACATGTGTTGCCATTTTAATTGAAAGACTGCTATGGAATTCTTTTGGTAATTTGCTGCTTGGTTTTATATCGTGCAACCTCACAGTGGAAGTTTTATTCTTGCTTTGTTACCATTTTATAGTCCTGAAATGTAACCACTGATATTTGAAAACTGAAAGTTGGGGTTTTAATGTTGTAAATAGAATTCCTAAGTCCTTGCCCTTGCTTTTCATGTCCTCCAGGGGGAGACAAACTACACAGAATAATCTTAACATTCCTCTAAAACAGACAGAAATGAATTTGATGAGAAAAAATGCACTTTAGTGTTAATATTGATGCCATGCTTTTGCACAGATGTATGTTATCATTCTATATTACATATCTTACTGTCATTTTTACATATCTATTTGGTATACCGTGGATGTGTACAAAACATTTGTATTATTTTGAGTATTGTTTTAGCCATGAATTAATGTATGTATTTTTGTTTCTCATATAAAGCCTATTGTTTTGCCTATGAGGGATTGAATGACTTGTGTCAAATAGAAACTCCACCTATTAAACATACATCCAATGTTCCACTATAATAACCGCATTCTTAGTTATTTTGTGCCAAAAATTGTGTTTAAGAGAAATTCCACATAAACATAACACCTCAGGATCCCTTACAAATCTATAATCTAAGAAGAAAAAATATTTGGTGAAAATACTATGAACTAATTAGTCATATGCATCAGTATTTATGATGACAAACAGAAGGTACGATACAATCCAGTCACATAAACATCTTCATAATGTCACAGAAAACTTATGTCACTTGTTCATATTTGTACTTGTAACCCTAAATTTAAAGGTGCACTGTGTTCCCCTTCTGGGGGAGGGTCCACCTCCTGGTTATCTCCATGGACTTATTGTGTCACCTGGAACGTTCCACAGTGTGGTATTAAACTTATCTTTCTACATGGAGACTAGCAGGTGAGGCTAAGGCTAAGTCACAGGTCAGATCTGTGGAGAGGTGACCCTACCTTCAGTAAGAATGCATGAGATAAGAGTCTGCCATACTGTGGAACATCCCTAAGAAGAAGATGGGACGGTCTACCAGAAATGTCACACTGTGCATCTTTGTGGAAGAGTAGTGTCTTGTCATAATATTACAATATACAAGTAATACTGATAAGTTGTGTGTGAAAACTACCCTGTCATTTCCCCCTAAATGCACTTATAACAGTATTTCAGTGTTGCTAATCTTATAAACAGTCTACAACCAGCTTCTTGAGCTCCGCCTTCACCGTGGACAGCGTCAGAAGTGGACAAATAATGAACAGGTCAAACATGAGGGCACTGAACATATCAGAACACAAGGTTTGGACTCCATTTAACATCAAGGTACTGCTTTGTTTTCATTTGTACATTTTAATGGTGCATTTTTTCAGATTTTCACTGGCTGCGTTTACATCCACATTCAAAATCAGATTATGATCTGATTTTTTGAGTTGTAAGATTTGAGAAAGAAACACTGAATTTGAACACTTTTAGCGTCATTTAGAGGATTTTCAAGCCATGCACCAGGAGCAGCATCGTTATGTGATCGACAGAGCTGTGTACAGCCTCACAGAGTTTGACCGAGAATTTGACAAGAAGAGTCGACAGTTTCCCATTGAAGAGAAAGTAAAGAAATTCTTCAGGTAAAACACATGGTAACACTTTATAATAACTACACCTTAATAAAGCATCAACTAAGACTTAATTAATAATGAACAGATTTTTCTTTATTAAGAATTATCCAGGCTTATAACTACTTTACTGTAACTAATAAAAACTCTAACAACTTCACAACACCAACATTAGCTGCTTTAAGATAGAAAGCAGAGTTCTGTACACATTTAAAGCCACAGTATGTAATTTTTTTGTTGTCAGATGCTCCGTGGACAGACTCTGTGGCCTCCTCTTCCGCCTCTTTCCCATTCTAAGCTGGCTCCCCCGGTACAAAGTGAGAGAGAACCTGCTGTGCGATGTCATCAGTGGGGTCAGTGCTGGGACTATACAAGTGCCTCAAGGTCAGCCATGTTTTTATTATGCACTTTAAAGAGGACACATTACGCAAAATCTACTTTTATAAGCTTTTAATTCTGTATTCTTGCATTCAAGGCTTGAGTGCTCAGAAAAGATCAGTTTTCACACATCCCCTACCCCCGCCCACAGCTCTTTATTTACTTAATTCAGACGTCAGGACATGTAACATGTAGCGTTCACAAATGTCATGTATTTTTTTTAAACAAATCTGCTGCTTGTCATAAGTGGCAGCATGAAAAGACAGCTCTTATTATTTATTAATTTATTTTATTTATGAAAAAAAAGGGGGCTGGGGTCTTACAATGAGCTAATGTTTTATTATTGAGCAGGTAAAATGAATGAATGAGTGAGTATAGTTATGAAATTAAAACCAGATATTCAGTTTCAGGGTTGAGTCTCCATTCTCTTTTATTTATTTTTTCTTTTTCCTTTCTTCCCTTTTTTCCTTCCTTTCCCTTCTTCCTCTTTCCTCTTATTTCCTCTTTTCCTTTCTTTCGTTTCTATTATTAAGCTCAATATCACTGACATATGTTATATTTTATTGCCAAATACTTGAGAAAAAAGAATAATATGTCTTGTTTCACTTGATGTCTGTCTTAAAAACATGAAAAACTTAACTATTTCAACAGTTTGTACTTCCTCACTTACTGTACGCACTCTGAGCATCGTAATTATTCACGGCGATGAGTGCTTTTCAAAACCCTTGGACTTTTACCATGACAGTGAGCTAACAACAACTATCATACCTCCTGAGGTCTGGACAATAAAATGCTTTTTAATTAGACAGACAGCACACAGTGGACCTATTTTGACCTCAAGAGCTGCTTACACAATATATATCTGTACTGGGGCAAGACAAATACATACAAATACATAATAAATACATCAGGTACAGGCCCTTTAGCGACAAAGATCTCATGTTTAGTGATGAAAAGAGTGTTGTGTGTCTCCAGGGATGGCATTTGCTCTGCTGGCCAATCTCCCGCCTGTCAACGGCCTGTACTCGTCCTTCTTCCCCCTCATCCCGTACTTCTTCATGGGCACGGCTCACCAGTTGGTCCCAGGTAAATCAGTGGCTGTTTACTTCCACACCACATATCTGATTATTATCTGATTTTTGGAGTAACACGTGCAGTTACGTCAGATGTGAGTAATTTGATTTCCTTCGTGTTCAAATCTGTGAAAGTGTGACAAGGAAAATTATGCAAAAAACGCATAATGCAAATGTTGTCTGGCATCCAGAATACACACTTCTTTAATACTTTATGAAGATATAAGTCTGGTCACTGGACAATCTCCCTGTTTTCAAATGGCTGTGGGGACCAGACTGATACCAATCTATAGAAAAAATACACAGATTTGCCAGGCATAAATGAATGGTGAAAACAAAACAAAAATGAAAGAGAATAGTTTACAAATGCCTAAGTTTGCATCCACAGCAAACATCTGCTCAGTATCAGATTACTGAAATGACTCATAAAAATCTGACGTGAGCCATCTGATTTTTTTCTGATTGTCCACAACCTGTGCAGGTTTGACAAAGGAAATTATACAAACAAGAGCAAACTAGTGGTTCACTGGAAAATCCAGAATGTTATCTCAGTCTGGTCACCACAGCCTCCATCATGTTTCAGTAACACAAGTGAAACAAAGCAGCTCATGTTTTCACCTATTATTAAAAAAAAAAAAAAATCACAATTCTTGAGTTTAGTGCTTCACACATTGATTCTGCAGAATATAAAATGTTAAAGTTTGCTTTATTTTAATCTTATTTTATTATAGCACTATCTTATTATCATAATCATTATTATTTTATTTTATTATTATTACTTTTCTTTCTCTTTTATTAAATTTTATCAGTATATATACCTCTTTCTATTTGTCACAATTTTATTTATTTATTTATTTATTTATTTTTCTTTAATTTATTGTTATAATTTTCTTAAAATTTTCTCCTTTCATAAAACAGCATGTCAAACTTTAATTGCAAAAGTAAGACACAACTACCTGGAAAGCCATCAGATGGTGTGTTTTGGACAGGGTGATGGAGCCCATTCCATAAACTCACACAGCTTTTTTGGGTTCCATGTTTTTCACAGAACCAGAATTTATATACTGGCATACATATGTAAACAGAAATACGTGCACAATATACACTTCTGTATGTGTCTGCCAAAATCCATAGATTGACTGTCCAGTGCCACTAGGTGATTATTTTCGATGACCAGATTTCCTTTGAGCGTGTAAACTCACCAAAATCAGATCTAATGGGTTGTCTGATTAGTCTAGTTATCTGATTTTTACTGACCACATAAAATGCGCCCAGTGTGATTTATCTTCAGTAGTTTAGTCTGATGACATTGATAAGTGGCTGTTGCTGTCGTGTGCAGATCGGCCCCTCTCTTCTCTAACTGCAGTGTGGTGCCCAAACTACACACTATGCATTATCCTCTGTGCTCTTTCAGGGACCTTTGCTGTACTCAGTATTATGGTGGGAATCGTGTGTTCTGATCTGGCTCCCGAGTCGGACTTCACTTACTTCAATGAGACTCTAAACCGCACAGAGGTGGACAAAGACCTCATGAACGAAGTCCGACTGGGCGTATCTGGAACACTGGCATGCCTTACTGCTGTTATACAGGTGAGAGCAGTAGTAACAAAACACTCGGGATGGGGCAAGATTTTGTGCCACAAGATTTTGTCAGATAAACTTCCCACAGGACTGTGCACACATGGGGAAAATGATCTTATGAGATGTTTTTTTTTTTTTTCTGTGTTTACATTTGTGTTAACTAAAAATGATTAATACTTACTGTGAATTACTGTATTTTTCGGAGTATAAGTTGCACTTTCTTCATAGTTTGGCTGCGGGTGCGACTTATACTCAGATGCGACTTATATTCAGATGCGACTTATACTCCGGTGCGACTTATACTCTGGTGCGACTTATACTCAGGTGCGACTTATACTCAGGTGCGACTTATACTCCAATGCGACTTATACTCCAATGCGACTTATACTCAGGTGCGACTTATACTCAGGTGCGACTTATACTCCAATGCGACTTATACTCAGGTGCGACTTATACTCTGGTGCGACTTATACTCCGGTGCGACTTATACTCAGATGCGACTTATACTCAGATGCGACTTATACTCTGGTGCGACTTATACTCTGGTGCGACTTATACTCCGGTGCGACTTATACTCAGGTGCAACTTCTACTCTTATGTGACTAATACTTAGATGCGGCTTATAGTCAGATGTGATTTTCACATATGTTTTTTTCTTCATTATTATGCATTTTTGGCTGGTGCGACTTATACTCCAGTGCGACTTATACTCTGGAAAACACGGTAAAACTCATGAGAAGCTGTAATTCCAAAAAGCAATCCTTTAATAACTGCAGAAATTAAAATAACCCAATTAACAATTATCTCTGGACCTTAGACAAACAACCCAGCACATGACACACAATCTACATTTAAACACACAGTAAATGCAGAAATCGTGTTTGAAAGTATTACAGAAAATAGGGAGTACATACCGGCTTTGCTTTAGTGTTTGTTTGTCATCCCATTGCAAAGGTTTTACGTGATTTAAAACTTTGCCATGTGATGTCATGAGGTATTTTAGAAACTGTGAAAATGTGTGCTAATGTGTCACATACCATACACGTGACACATGACATAATACACGTGTTAACTGCTCTTACATTTGTCTAGATTGGCCTCGGCTTCCTGCAGTTTGGTTTTGTAGCGATTTACCTGTCTGAGTCCTTTGTGAGAGGTTTTATGACAGCAGCTGGACTACAGATCCTCATATCTGTGCTCAAGTATGTCTTTGGGATAAAGGTTCCCCCTTACAGCGGTCCTCTGGCTGTAGTCTATGTAAGTGTTTGAGTATCACCAAAGGGTTTCTGTTTTCTAGTTCTGATGCCATCTCTTTGTAACTAGACTCTTTGGGATATTATTTGTGGCCTTCATAAAACCAACATCGCCTCTCTCATCTTCGCTCTGGTCAGCGCTGTGGTTCTGATCGTGGTGAAAGAGCTGAGCGCTCGCTACAGACACAAACTCCCATTTCCCATTCCTATTGAGATCATCGTTGTGAGTAGTTACTAAAAACTATTGCTACTGCTACTGCTACAGCTACTACTACTGCTACAGCTACTACTACTACTACTACTTCTACTACTACTGCTACTACTGCTACTACTACTACTACTACAACTATGACTACTACCACTACAGCTACTACTGCTACTGCTACAGCTACTACTAATACTACTGCTACTATGACTAATACCTCCACTATTACTACTACTACTACTACAATTATTGCTACTACTACTGCTACTACTACAACTACTACAGCTACTACTACTGCTACTACTACTACTACTACTACTACTACAACTACTACAACTACTACTACTGCTACTACTACTACTACTACAATTATTGCTACTGCTACTACTACTACTACAATTATTGCTGCTACTACTACTACTACTACTACTACTACTACTACTATAACTACTACCACTACTGATACTACTAGCTACTGCTACAGCTACTACTACTACAACTGGTACTACTGCTACTTCTACAACAACTACTACTGCTACTGCTTCTACTACAGTTATTGCTACTGCTACTACTACTACTACAATTATTGCTGCTACTACTACTACTACTACTACTACTACTGCTGCTGCTGCTGCTAGTACTGCTACTACTACTACTACTACTATAACTACTACCACTACTGATACTACTAGCTACTGCTACAGCTACTACTACTACAACTGGTACTACTGCTACTTCTACAACAACTACTACTGCTACTGCTACTATGGCTACTACTACTACTACTACTACTACTACTACTACTACTACTACTACTACAGCTACTACTATTGCTACTGCTACAACAACTACTACTACTATTACTACTATACTTCTACTACCTGCTTAAAGGTACACTATATATCTTTTCTCCAGGAGGGTCTACTACCTGCTGCTTGTCTCCATGGTAATGTCATTGCTTTGACTAAAATGTTACAGAGTATGGCATTAAAAATTACATTACATTTATTACAGGTGTTTTAATTGCTCAGTGTTTCCTAAACAAACATTCATTCTTACAGTGAGCAGGGTCTAGTCTCCACAGCTCTGACTTGTAACTTGGCCTGGTGACATTACCTGTTTGTTTCAATGAAAATAGATAAATTAGAGGTTTAATGCCAAACTTAAGCAGTAACATCTCCATAGTGAAAAGCCAAAAAAGTTACGTAGTGCGTGTTTAAGTGTGTCCTTAGTTGTATTGTTATACTCTCTGTGCAGGTGATTGTGGCCACAGCTATTTCAGGTCCTCTGGATCTTCCAAAGGTCTATAATATGAGCGCAGTGGGGGAAATCGCTCTGGGGTAAAGTATGGCTGATATTACACTGCTGCCTCTCATTCAAGTGTTATTGTCTTGTCCTTGAGCTTTGTGTTGTAGTTTTCCAGCTCCGGTCCTGCCCACAGTGAGCCAGTGGAGCGACATGTTAAGTACAGCGTTCTCTTTGGCCATAGTAGGATATGTCATAAACCTGGCCATGGGACGCACCCTGGCAGCTAAACATGGATATGATGTGGACCCTAATCAGGTAAACTATAGGCCTACATCTGAAACTGTATTCATCTTTAAAGTATCAACATATAGAAAAGAACTAAATTTATGTCTGTGTAGTCTCTCAAAAGACGAAATTTAATCTGTCAGCTGGATAAATCTTTGCAGGAGTGAAGATGTTTCGCTGCTTATCCAAGCCACTTCTTCAGTTCTGGTCAGATTCTTAGTGGACACTGCCTTATATTTATCTGGAGGGAGGAGTTAACTACACTGAAACTGTAAACAGCTATTGTCTCCAGTTTCAGCCTTGATGACCCTATTCAACCTGTAATGGTTGTTCTCATTGTTTTGTCCAGTTGACAGATTTAAACTTCGTCTTTTAACTACATTTTTCTTAAAATAATTACATAAATATTGTAGCGTTCTGATGTAAGGAAACATGGCAAATTTCTTCTGGTTGTTTATCTTCTGAGCACAAGGGCTACTGTAGGCCATAACGAGAGCAAAACAACAGCAGTCTCAAGTCTCAATCAAAACTAGTCTCCGAAAAGACCAGTAACTGACCAATAGAACCTTTACATCAACCAAGTGTCACAAACAAAAGCAGTTATATAACAACAACAACAACAACAACAACACGTTAACGGGAACAAGAACAAAAGACGTTAATGCTGAACTAAACCCAATATATTAAATCATTACAATACAATAGAGCTGGAGGACGTGTCTGGGGTGAGGGAAGTCTGGGATTCTCAGCTTAGACTACTGCCTCTACGAACTGACCCTGATTAGGAGGAAGAATATGGATGGATGGACCCCCTGCAAATTATGCTTAGACAGTCACTATTCATTATTTTTTATGGGTTTAAGTTTGCTGTTTATAGGAGCCATTTTGAGTACTTTTCACCCGACAAAAGCTATAATATTTTCAAATGGTTACTCGTCATGATAACAGCGTCAATTCATTTTAAAACCCATGAATAAATAAGTTACATTCTACATACATTTTTATTTTGTACAGGAAATGTTAGCTTTGGGCTGCAGTAATTTTCTCGGGGCCTTTTTCAAAATCCACGTGATCTGCTGTGCTCTGTCTGTGACTCTGGCAGTGGACAGCGCTGGGGGAACCTCACAGGTCAGGCTTTGCTACTGAATGAAGCAGGGGAGAGGGAGTGCGTTTATACGTGTTATATTTGCCTATCATTTCCTGGTGTTTTTGCAGTTTGCGAGTCTGTGTGTGATGCTGGTTGTGATGCTCACCATGCTTATACTAGGAGCCTTTCTCAAACCACTGCCCAAAGTAAGTACGTACACAGAATGTTTTAATTTAATCACGTTTTTAACATCCCGTTTTTTTCGTGCTTCAGTCGGTACTTGGAGCTTTGATCGCTGTGAACCTAAAGAACACCCTCCTCCAGCTCGCCGACCCGTATCACCTGTGGAAGAAGAGCAAGCTGGATTGTGTAAGTCAGAATATTACTCATGATACAATATACAGTACATAGACATTTTAAAGAGGCACAATGTAACTTTTTTCTCTGGTGGAGGCTTCCTCTGCATGGAAATGATCACTTGGAATGCTCCACAATATGGGATTAAACTTATTTATCTCTGTGGAGACGACCAAGTGACGCCACCAGGCCAAATTACAGGTCAGATCTATGGAAAGGCGCCCCTGCTCGCTGTAACAATACATGTTTTTCAAGGTATTTTTTAAGCACTAAAAACACCTGTAATTGAATAGAAGCAACATCAAAGTTCATACAGATAAAACATTTCAGGCAAAGCAATAACATCTCCTTGGAGACAAGAAGGCGGTGGGCTCTCTACCAGAAAATGTTTCACAATGGCCCTTTACATTTCTGGATTTCTTTTATTGTATTTCTTTCTCTTTCCAGTTTGTTTGGGTGGTGTCATTTCTGTCCGCGTTCTTTCTCAGTTTACCATATGGAGTTGCTGTTGGGGTGTCTGCTTCGATTCTTGTTGTGATTTTTAAAACACAATTGTAAGTAAAGTCATTTTTAACTTCTATAATAATAATAGTAATAATAATAATAATAATACAATAATAATATATATATTTTTCTAGTCGTAATGGTTCAGCAATCGCACAAATAGGTGAAACAGACATCTACAGAAACCCTAAAGACTATAGTAAGGTAAGAGGGTCTTTTTCTACATTTTAACTGCTAAAAAATATTGCAATTTTCAAATATTTTTTCACAGAGTATTTCAATAACTGGTATCAAAATCCTCAACTACTGCTCCCCTATTTATTTTGCAAATGCCGAGATCTTTCGGTTGAGGGTCATCAAAAAGGTAAGTGTGACCAGTGTAATTTCAGCTATGGACGTTTATGCAAACTGTGAATGTGCAGTTGACTCTTGTGTTTGTCTAGACCGGTTTTGATCCTGGCAAACTGCTCCTGACTCGACAGAAGTTCCTGGAGAAAGAAAGAAAAGAAAAGGTCCAAGAGGAGAAGAAAGAGAGTGCGAGGAGGAGGACGGTTACCTCTTTAGTGACTATGAAGACTCAGGTAGAAATGCAACACTGATACCAAAGTTTATTTCATGTTTTTATTTTTTCCTTCTTGCAGTTCTGCCAAGACACAGTTCCAATATTTACAACGTCGTACCTATAAAAACATCATCATAATACCTGCCTTAAATTAACCCTATTACCTAACCCTAACTTTAACTCATATAACAAGCTGTGCAATCTCTCGGTTGTTCAGGTAGCTACATATTCTGTATCCATAAGTTTCCTGACATAGGTGCAATTTTAAGGATATTTCTGTTTTGTTTTTAAATGCTTTGGGAACAATCTTTATTTTTCATCATCAGTTCATAGATAAAAGCAATCAGATAATCATTTCACACAGGCAAAGTTAAAACTGGGGATTACGTTATCCTGGATCCCCTCTACAATATAATTAACCAAAGTATTATATGTACCGTAAAGATCTTATATTATGTTGATCCAAGGAAAACACTTTGAAACCAGACTCGCATATGATGAAAACACAGTCTGTCAGGGGTCAAAATGTACACCTGATCTGTCAACCTGATTTTATTCTTAAATTCAGACCATATCTCAGCTCGAACTCCAAAACGACTTTGACATCACGGAGGCTACTACTCCCCCGGCTGACCCTCCGACCAGTTACATAAACTTCGGCTGCAGAGACGATGAGGAGCCTGTGCAGAGGGAGACGCGGGACCCCCCTGGCCCCTCTCTGCAGTCCCACCCGGTGCCCTTTCACACGCTGGTCCTGGACATGGCTGGAGTCTGCTTCATCGACCTCATGGGGATCAAAATGCTGACGAAGGTGCTATGAATTGTTTTTCTTTTTGTTTTAGCTGGTTCTACTGGCATTAAAGCTGCAGGAATATTTGTTAAATAAATAAATAAATAAAAACAAAAAAATAAATAAAAAATAAAAATAATTAAATAAATAATAATAATAATGATGATGATAATAATAATAGTAATAATAATAATAATAATGACGACGACGACGACGACGATGATGATGATAATAATAAACAAGTTAAAAAAATACAAAATAAATAATAATGATAATAAATAAATAAATACAAAATAAATAATAATAATAAATAAATAAGTAAAAAAAAATTAATAAATGAACGAATGAATAAATAAATAAGCCCATAAATACATAAATAAATACTTTTTTGCAGACACATTCTGAAATGTTAGGTTAGATTAGTTTATTGGACATTTGTAATTAAAAAAACACATTGGAAAAACATGTGAAAGAAGCTCAACGTGCACTACGAGACATTAATAACAACCGCATAAACAAACAAGAGAGAATCAATAGAGATGACATATTGGCGCTGTGAGATAAACAAGCTACAAAGAGTAAGTAGCTAAAATATTAAGGTGCTGCTTCAAAGTTCAAAGTGCACTGAAGCTTATAACAGTTTTTGGGAAAAGCTGTTAGCATTTCAAGTATGTGATTCTTGTATCAGTTTAGCAGTATTCTCTCAATTTCTCTCTCAAATATTCATGATTCTGGATTACAGGCTTAAAAGAATCACTTTTTTCCCCTCACAGATGAGTACAAGCTATAAAAAGTTGGGCATCCGGTTATATCTTGCCAACATTCAAGGTAATATGACAACTACGCTTTCACATTCACCTTTGAGATAACCGTTTAACCTTTATTTGACATCAGTGGCATTGTTTATCTCTATGACACGTTTCTTTGTCGGCTTTGATACAGAGCTTTATCAGTTTTTATCAGTGCATTTGTTGCCATTAGCTCAGGTGTATCAGGAACTCGAGGAAGGAGGGGCCTTTGAAGACGGAATCTCCCGCTGTGATATTTTCCTTTCTGTGCACGATGCTGTTCTTTTCGCACAGCAGACAGCAACTGAGAGAATCGAGGTACAGAATACAGCCCTGACTTCAATACATAGAGAAATTGTAGTTAGTGGAGTTTATTCCACTTTTGGGATGAGAGTATACTTCCTCCCTTCATGGTTCGAAAATCAGGAACCTCAGCTTTAAGTAAATACATGATGGTAGCTACCGCATTATCGGCTCATAAACAAGGTCGAGGAGATTGGCTCGTTCCATGAAGTACGGCTGATTGGGTAAATATTTGCTTATGTTGTTTTAGGAAGAAAAAGTGGCAGAAGACCTTGACTTTGAGTTTAATGACGGGACTGATTTGGAAAAGGTATGCATTTTTTCTTTAGCTCAGAAAATAAAACGCAGTTACATGACATATTTTTCTAGCAATTCATATTTTTTTCTTTGTTTTTCAGAAAATGTTTTAGGACTGACCAGCATTCTGACAGTTTCTCACCAAGTTTACTCATTATCTTTAAATTACTCTTTAGCAAATAATAAATTCTTGATTAAATGTTGATGTCTTAATTTCTTGAACATTTTATTTATTTAAATCCATGAACTCCAAAGTGATGAAAAATTAGAACCATTCCCATAGCAATTAACAAAAATAATAATAATAATAATAAAATTAAAAAAAATTTAATAGTCATAGTCCTCAAAATGTTTATCTGACCATCCAAAACCACACACTTTGAGAAAACTTTACAAAGATGTCTGAAGCCATATCCTGTCTGCACAATTCCAGAGAAAGTAATTGACAAGTGGATTAACCAATCAGAGAGACGCACGGTCTGTTCATGTCAAAACAAACATGGCGACTTAAAAAGGAAAAAGAAAATTGGGCTGGAGGACTGGGAAACAAGCAAAGCACCAAACTTATTTTTCTCAAGTAAAATAAATACTTAGTCATTATTATTTTCACGCTCTCAAGTTCGATTCCCGACTCTTCTTGATTCAAACCATAGACCTGTGTATAAATGGACATAGCTAACCTGCTAGCCATTCTAAATAGGAAGTGATCATGGTCGCGCTTCCAACTCGATCGACTCTGGCTCCAGTTTACTTTCTATTGAAAAACTGTTGCCCATCTCTCCGTAACTGCTGCTGTTTTGAACATTTTGAACTTAAAATGTTCGTATTAATCCTCACTACATGATCCTGCAACAGCTCCACTGGCTCCCCATCACGCACCGCATACACTACAAAATCATACTCCTCACATACAAAGCTCTCCACAACCTGGCCCCTCCATACCTGTCTGACCTCATTCACATCTCCACACCCACCCGCTCCCTCTGCTCCTCCTCTTCCCTGAACCTCACTGTCCCTCCTGCCCGTCTTGTCACTATGGGGAGCAGAGCCTTCAGCTGCTCTGCTCCCCAGCTCTGGAACTCCCTCCCCCATGACCTCCGCAACACACACTCACTCCCACACTTCAAATCTAAACTCAAAACTCATCTGTTTAGAAAGGCCTTCTCATCCTGACCACTCTGACCATAACTGCACTGTCTTTTAATCTATATTTGTTTTTAAATGTATTTTTAATCATTTTACATTGTTCTATTTGTATTGTATATGTATGTATGTATGTACGGCGACCTTGAGAGCCTTGAAAGGCGCCTAACAAATAAAATGTATTATTATTATTATTATTATTATTATTATTATTATTATTATTATTATTATTATTATTATTATTATTATTATTATTATTATTATTATTATTATCCTGGTGGTTTTATTTGGCTATTTTGTCCGTAAATCAACATATGAATATTATTAACAACCAATGAGGCGCCTTCTTTCCCAAATGTTTTGATTGACAGCGTTGCTAAGCGGCCTCTCCTTACTAAATCAACGGTGTGGGCATGAAGGGGCGTTACTTTCAACAGCCTCGCTCCGGATTGGCTCTTTGGTTGCTATGATACTCACAGTCAGAATTCTAAATATGGAACTCGGCTCCAAATTCATCCCTATAACTGTTCGCCTCGATGAGCTTCATTTGACTGGAGTTGAACACTATGGGTAACGTCACTTCTTTATACAGTCTATGGCTCAAATAGAATGTAAAAAAGACAAAGTAAGCACAAAACTCATTAATAGAGCTTTTGTACACAGACACTGCTAGACTATTCTTCCACAAGTAATCATACTGTGAGATAAAATTGATTTGTAAGAAAAGCAAGATATTCTGAACTGAAGTAAGCTTTAAATATCTTCATATTAATTTGATGGAGTGTATTTTCTTCTCCTATAGACAGCGTAGCACGAGAGACCATAACAAACAGCATAATGAGGTCAACAGTGGCTGTGCGCTCGTCCTACACAATAAACCTGCTGTAACCTGCTGACTGTGCACCACTGTACAAGTGTTACGGTAATTAAGGTGAAGCAGGCGTCTGACCACAGCTGCGAGGGCCCATAGCGAGTCTCAGCTAGCACTCCCGTGGAGGCAACAAACATAAACCAAGGTAAATAGCATTAGCACATTCGCTCAGCTTTGTCTCGCCATTTTCTTGACAAAAACAACAGAGAAGCGTGGCCAGATGAGCCAGGAGCATCATTAGAATAAAGCAAATTAGCCCAGCAGTTGGTCCTGGAGCAGGTGCTTAAAGGCCTGTGGTGAAGGGGCTATTAAGGGTTTCAAATGACTTCACTGTCGAGTCCTCAAGTGAGACTGCAAAATAGCTAGTAATTTACTCTTTGTATAGCAGTGTATTGGACAGCAACATTTGTTTTACTGCAGTAGAAATATTCAAATTTCTTTGCTTGATCAAACCACTCAATTTCATGTAAAATATATAGTAATAAACATAATAACTATGCCTTTTCCAAATGAACTAATCAGTATAGAACTGCTCCCAGCTGGTCAGAGATAGAGCCATGGCAAACCTATTTCTTTGTGATTTAGCAGATTTTTTAATGCCAGATGCCCTTCCAGTCCAGGAACCAGTCGCTTCACTGTGATTGTGTGGGCAATGGAGGTGAGGTATTGAGGTACCTGCTGACACAAGACAGTACGCCTTGAGTGAGATTTGACCCAGCTACCTTCTGATTGGATGGCGAATGCTTACCAACATATCATTACTGTAGTGTTGTGTGTCAAGTGTCAATCAGTTTCATCATGTGTGGTATTCCTTCTAGGTTCAAGGTGTCTTTATTCATATTTGCAGCAGCTATAATGTATGTTGTTAAAAAGCAGACTTTTGTTGTAATACAGTGTGATCCCAGGTCTAGTCACTAATAGAAATGATCAGGATGAACATCTGTGCATTTACATTTTGGATATTTCATGGCAAAGTACAATGTGAACAATAGGGAAAACTGGCTCTTGCCTCCAATCTCAAGTATGACATCATCTGAAAACAACCAATTCTCTTTAGTTTAAAATCAAGCTGAAGGACATGTCAGAATTCTATCGTGGAATTTGCTGTTTAATTCTCAGACTGCAGATTTGTTGACCCGGATACTACTCTGGGTCTATTCACATAAAAGAAAAACTGGCATAAAAATCGATGTCTTCTCTGTCATTATAAATATCAAAAAGTGATTCCCCCCCCCCCCCCCCCCGCAATAGCCTCAGAAAGTGGTGCAGTTTTTTTTACTCTAAAATTGTGACTGTCAGCTGAAAGGACGTTAAGCCATAAGATTTATATGGCAAATTTGTGAGTTTGTGGAGCCACGCAAATAATAATAAGGAATGTGGATTTCTATTTCCCATAGAATTATATAGGCCCCTGCCACCATCTGAGATTATAACATCATTAAACTAAAACGTGAACGCAACCTGCTAGACAAATTAAAAACCACAGTTCACAAAATGAGTTAAAAACACACTAAACCCCATTATGTTCATCTCTCACACCCAGAGGCTGCATGTCGCCTCCTTTTGGATTCTTGTAATGAAAATGCAATAATCATATCAAATAATCAATACCAGAAAACTCACTCCTGCCCTCTACTGACACATAGACGTCATTAAATTCAATCTAAAAACAATAGTACCAGATTTACTGCAGTGTTGTGTTGGGTCTGCAGTGTTTTGTTAGGTCTGCAGTGCCTGAATAGATTTATTAAGCTATTAAGGCATCATTCGGAGGTATCCTGGCAAATATCTGCTCCATAGACCTCCTGCTACCCTCTTTCTCATCTGTTCTCTCTCTCTCTCTCACTCATTCATCCCCCTTTCACTCCACTCTCTCTCACCCTCCCTAACCTCTCTCTCTCCCTCTCCCCCCTCTCTCTCTCACACACCCAACTGACTCCACGCTCTCTCTCACTCACCCTCACCTCTCTCTCTCCTTCTCTCTTCCCCCCTCTTTCTCACCATCCCTCGCCTCTCTCTCCCTCTCTCTTCCCCCTCTCTCTCACTCACCATCACCTCTTTCTCCCTCTCTCTTCCCCTCTCTCTGTCCCTCACTCTTCCCACTCTCTCTCTCTGTCACCATTCCTCACCTCTCTATCTCTCTTTCTCTCCTCCCCTCTCTCTCACACACACGCTATCCACTCCATCCCTTCTCTCACCCTCCCTCACCTCTCTCACATCCCTCTCACTCCACTCCTCTCCCACCCTCTCTCATCTCTCCCTCTCTCTTACTGTCTTTCTTTCTCTTCCTCTCTCACTCCAACTCTCTTCCTCTTTGTCTCTTTCCCTTTCTCTTGCTCCATCCCTTGTCCTTCCCTCTCTCTCTTTCCCTCTTTCTTTCCCTCCCCCTCTCTCTCACTCCACTCCTCTTTGTCTCTCCCTCTCTCCGTCCACCAGAACTGATTAGATTCCTGTGGCCATCAGCTTTAATTTGTAGCACTGGGCTCTCATCACTCACTGTCTAGCCAGCTCAGTGTTTTTCTTTGTTAGCTGCTTTGTTGTCGGACAACTTTCACAGCACACACAAGCAACACACACACAACCTTCTGAGCAATGGTAAGTTATTTAAAAAGATACATCATTAAATGAGAAATTATTTACATTATTTTTAATACAATTGCGCTAGTAAAGTAAAGTGATGTTTCAATTTGTGTCTGCATTACAACTGTTCATGGCCAACATATAAAACCTATGCCAAAATAAACTGACGTAAAATATAAGGGTATTTTGAGTAAGAATTCTTAGGTAAAGCAAATTTAAAAGAGCTGTACCTAATTGTTTTCTCATGTATTTAAGCTAAAAGTGTCTTGCCCCAGTACAGATATATGATATAAGCAACTCTTGGTCATGATAAATGGTAAATATCACATTTTTATACTGTGCTTTTCCACCTTCAATGCACTCAAAGCGCTTTACATCAAGGAACCACTCACCTATTCACACGCACATTCATACACCAGTGTACACAGACACTAGGGATGAGATGGGTTAAGTGTCTTGCCCAAGGACATAACGACAGTATTCATCAGTGGGAGCTGGAATCACACCACCAGCCTGTGGGTCAGTCAATCTGACGGCTCTACCAATGATGTTTATATCGAGGGCGGGATTTGACCCGCCAACCTTCGGATCAATGAACGCTCTGTCAACTGAGCTACTGTCGCCCTCTTGAGGTCAAAATATGTCCCCTGTAAGCAGTCTGTGTCTAATTAAAAAGCATTTTATTGTCTGATAATGAAGTGCACATTAGGATCCTTGTTATTGTTTGCTCTACCGTCACAGGACTCTTGAAATGCGTAAGGTTAAGTGTAGGATAACTTTAGACCATTGCAAACTATTCAAATTAATGACTTAAATGAATCAATCAAACTTTATTTCTATAGCACCTTCCAACAACAAAAGCTGCCCAAAGTGTTGTACAACATTAAAAACACAATTAAAAACAATAAACATCATACAAATCAACAGAGCACATTACACCATTAAAATAAAGAAAGTGTCATAGGCCACTAAGTGCTAAAAGTCATTCTAAATAAATAAGTTTTAAGTTTGGCTTTAAACAGAGGCAGGTCAGAAATGGAACACAACTCTATGGACTTATTTTTAGGTTTGTAAGATGTCTTCATGCATAGACTTTTTTTTAAATTCATATCTACAGTAAGTTCATTTATAGCTTGTTTTTACAAGTACTTGACAGTAATAAAATATTCTCTCTTCAGTTCTACCAGTTGTTTTTAAGAACATATGTAAGAAACCACTTAATAAGCAATTCAAACAAATATAAAATAAAATGTAATCTCACATTCACATACATATTTTTGTATGTGTATAAATATGACTCAACACCTAAATTTTTCCCAAATATAAATAATGTAAACACCCGTCTTTAATTTCACATTGAATTCAATTTTAATCTTGCTTGACTTTTTGAAACCTTCCATATTTCACTTTTATTTTGCACATGTCTTAGTGACCCATTAAAACCTCATCTTTTCAAAAATAATTATCACACTGAACAATGGAACGCTTTCAGTCAAATCCATTTCTAAATTGACTTACAAAAGGCTGTATACATTTCATATCGAGCTCATATGAAAATTAATTTTACACTCCCTGCTCCGCCATGGACCATAGTTTCATTAACAAGGCTCCCTTTCGAAGGAGAGATTTATGTATTGAATTTGTTTGCACGCCGTGTGGTTTCATATTATGGAAGCTAATTGTGTGGTGTCGGGGGTATCTCCTTACTGAGCGCTGGACCATGTCTTTTATCATGGGGGGATTCCCTGTGAAAATATTCAGCTTTGACCTTTGGTGATAAATGCTAAAACCACATGGCACTCACACTATTAAAACACTGGATGCTCTGTTTAATTAAAGGACTTATAGGGTCATAAATATGGTGCTGTCCAAATGTATTCAGACTTATTAATATTCATTTCTTATTTAACCAGGAAAATTCCACTATTCAAAATGATTATAGGTTAGTCCCTGCCCCAGGGGCGGAG
Source organism: Periophthalmus magnuspinnatus (assembly GCF_009829125.3). NCBI lineage: Eukaryota > Metazoa > Chordata > Actinopteri > Gobiiformes > Gobiidae > Periophthalmus > Periophthalmus magnuspinnatus. The sequence continues at coordinate 7,746,297 of NC_047132.1, forward strand.
CCACTTTCATAGCACATTCAAACTTGACTAAAGATGTTGAAATGGCAGCCACAGTGTTCAAAATGAGACTACAATAAAAATAATAATAAAATCCCATATTAGGTTTTATAAATCACTACAGCATGCTAACTACATTTAAACTACATATAAAACAGTGACTCAAAACATTTATTTCAAGTGCAAATACATTTACCTACTTCAAGTCATTTAAACCAAGGCTAGAGTTTTGTGGTTTATAAAAACGTTTTATAGTCTGAGTAATTTTTTACTAGATCAAGTCCATAGTATTTAGTTCAGGTTTATTTTTGGTTTAGCTCTTATTTGTCCCTGATTTAGTCCAAATTTAATCCTGGTTTAGTCATGGTTTGTTCCTGGTTTGTTCCTGGTTTGTTCCTGGTTTGATCCTGGTTTGGTCCTGGTTTAGTCCTGTTTTTTTCCTGGATTAGTCCTGGTTTAGTCCTGTTTTAGTCCTGGTTTAGACCTGGTTTGTTCCTGGTTTAATCCTGGTTTAGTCCTGGTTTTAACAGTGAGGCTGCCAGGCTTTACTGTGCACAGAACCTTTTGTATACGCTTTCATTCATATGTTTCAGCTTGTTCTTATATTCAACATTTTGAGAACTTTTTCCCATTCCAAACATGTAACATTTAGTTTTAAATTGTTCACCACTATGGCAATGGTCCTAAATTTTCATAATTCTGAAACCAATGGATTTAAGGAACCAGAGCAGTCCCCAGAGCGACAGAAGCCCCACCCAGCCTGAAAATCTACAACCTGTATCCATGAAACATTCCCAGAAAAGCCATAACATCTCCATGGTGACAAGCAGGTGTCAGATCCTCCACCAGAAAAGTGACATAGTAAACCTTTAAGATATTATGTGGAAAACCAGTTGTGTGAGAGTAATGCGTAGTACACATTTGGTATTGAACAAGACGAGCCATATCACATGACTTTAGCTGGAAAATTTGAAAATGTAACATGGAGCCACAGTCCGTGTCTGATGGAAAACATTTTTTTCTTTTGTTTTTCTTTTACCCTCTTGTACATGTAAAGGCCTGTTTAATTTCATGGTCTCACTCTCATGACGCTATAGGACCAATCACACCTCAGTTAATTATTCCAGCACAGTGACCTTTGAAGGATTAGTCAAACACTGGGCTCAACGTAACGCTCTAGTGTGCTTCACTGTTAGAACTAGTATGGGAGAGGAAATGACAATACAATACGTTTTTAAAAAATCAAGCTTATTTGTTGCATTTAAAGCCCCAGTATGTAACTTTCTTATCATGTTTTTTCATTGTAGTTGCGTTTATTGCATTGAAAAACAGAGAAAAACATTTGTCATTACACTAGGTCTAGACTTGCATCTCCACAAACCTGACTCTTGCTCAGTTCAATGTTTTTATATAGCACATTTAAAAACATTTTACCAAAGTGCTTCACATAAAAAGTCAGTAAAAAAACTAAAAAGCAAACAGATGAGACAACATTTAGAGAACCACACCATGATATCTGTCCAGCTAGTGTTAAATGCCAGGGAGAAGAGGTTGGTTTTCAGTCTAGTCTTAAACCGTGTTACACCTGCTTGTTTCCATGGAAATGTTATACTATACTATTCCGCAGTATGGCATAAAACATCTGTCTTCATGGAGAATGTTCCATAGTATGGTTTTAACTTTCTATTTCATTCTGTTTCATGCAGATGGCTTTCCACACAGAAATGACATGTTATCTCTTTAAATAATACTGATTATATTTTCCATAATTACAATGAATAACAGAACTACCACCAAAAATGACAGTCTTGGATTAACTTCCCTGCTTGTTTCCTGAAATGTAATAAAAGCACTTAAACACAAACTTAGAAAGTGTCGTGAATGTACTCTTTATGTTTACTCACTTTGCTACCTGAAAAAGCAGTTTTAAAGCTGCATGTGCCCAATAATGTATATGCATGTGAATACTGGTAATATTCCAAAGGTTTGTGAGAACAGGAAGCTAGATTTAAATACAAGCTTCTTCCTCTCACAGTTTAAAAATAACACTTACCTCATAGAAAACAGAGCTAGAGTTGTGTTTTGTTTCATTCACACATGTTCGAGTAACTCTTTATTATTAGTCTGTTGCATCTCCAAAGCTCAAAATGCTCTGTTCCACCTTGTGATGTCATAAAGTGGTAGTTTTCAAGTTAACAGATAGTTTTTACTTTTAGTTCAGTAGAGATGGGCAATTCCAGGGCTGAAATCATCCAAATGATTCTCGTGAAGGTGTGTGGAGTTTAAAAACACAATAGAGCACTTCCTGTATTGCCACATGATGACATCACAAGGTGGAACAGAGTGTTTTCTGTTTGAGAGAAGAACTCAGCCTCAATATGCAGGGTGTAATAATATGCCCTTTAATAACACAATGAAACTCACGTGATGATGGGAAAAAATAGCACTAACTTACCCATGAACCTTGACGGTATGTGCATGTTTGTTTATGTTTTCACATTTTATGATATTGCAAGTTGCATTTTATTTTCAAATCCCAATAATGTTATTTCCTCAGAAACATGGAGCAGACCGAGCACATCAGTCTAAAGGCTCATATAAAGTGTGTCGTTGCTGTTTACTTCTCTATCAGGCCACATTAATCAGAGACCATTTATTAATGCTAATGCAAAAGTCGATTAAAATCATTAAAGGAGAGAATGAAGATTGGCAGAAGGTTTATCAGTGATACCAAACACATTATCACTCCCCTTGTCGCCTGGACTGGCGTTGTTTGACATACAGCCCAAATACAAAACTCACAATTCAACCTTTATGCAGAATTATTTTACTGTTTCAACTGTAAGGTAAAAAAAAAAAGCCAGTGGAAACAAATGTCACCTATGATTAGTAAAATATTTTCCAAATGTTAAGGGGTCTGCCCATAGCCTATTTCATGAAGTATCCAGGGGCGGCGTTAGAAGAAGAGGGGAAGGGGAAGAAATGGCCACATCCAAACTTGAGTAAAAATGTTGACAGAATGTAAACAGAACACAGCGGACTTACAGTGGGTACGGAAAATATTCAGACCCCCTTAATTTTTCACTCTTTGTTATATTGCAGCAATTTTTTTCCTCATTAATGTACACACAGCATCCCATATTGACACAGAAACACAAAATTGTTGACATTTTTGCAGATTTATTATAAAAGAAAAACTGAAATATCACAAGGCCATAAATATTCAGACCCTTCGCTGTGACCCTCATATATTTAACTCGGGTGCTGTCCATTTCTTCTGATCATCCTTGAAATGGTTCCACACCTTCACTGGAGTTCAGCTCTGTTTGATTAAACTGATTGGACTTGATTATGAAGACCACACCCCTGTCTACATAAGACCTTACAGCTCACAGTGCAGGTCAGAGCAAATGAGAATCATGAGGTCAAAGGAAACGCCTGAAGAGCTCAGAGACAGAACTGTGGCAAGGCAAAGATCTGGCCAAGGTTACAAAAAACGTCCTGCTGCACTTGAGGTTCCTAAGAGCACAGTGTCCTTCATAATCCTTAAATGGAAGACGTTTGGGACGACCAGAACCTTTCCGTCCAGCCAAACTGAGCATTCGGGGGAGAAGAGCCTTGATGAGATAGGTAAAACAAACCCAAAGATCACTTGAAATGGTGCAGTGTTCAAAATGAGGCTACAATAAAAAATAAAAAATAAAAAAAAAGAATTCCATATTAACTTTTATAAATCACTACGGGGGTTAACTACAGCAGCAACTAAAGCAGCTGTTAGGGTCAAAATAAGACCTCTGTGTACCTCCTGCATCCAATTATTAAGCTTTTTATGGTTGTTAGCATCATAGTGACGGCAAAACTCCACCCTGATCTCGGAAAATTGTGAAAAGTGGAAGTGAGAATTAAATTATACACCGTAATACTGCCGCTAGTTCATGTTTTTCAGTAGAAATTAGGTACAGTGTCTTTAAACAATTCCCTTTTTTTCTTTTCTTTTTTTTTGGGGGGTTGTTACTGTAAATATGCATGTGGCCTCTGTGTACCCTTTGTAAATTCATGTAGAGCAATATAAAATAGAGAGGACTACTTCTTGATAACTGAAAGCATCATGAGCAAATCAACAGGGCACTTGTCGAATTGTAATGACACATTTTAACCTCCGGGTGGCACTTTGGGTTTGCGTATTCCGTCGAGCCGCTTCTCTTGAGTGTCCTGTAGTACAAACTTTGACAAAACCTCACGCGTTCCCTGGAGCAAAGTGTGGAAGACAAAGTTGTGAGTGCTGTAGGAGAGGAGATTAAAAGTGTATACATTTAGCAGAGCGGCCATGTTGTGTCCTGTGATCCATACGCATATCGAGCAGAGGGAGAGTGATGGGAGGGAGGGGACCGGACTGGCACAGCTCTGCACAGTGTGGCCCGGTCTGCATAAAGATGAGGATGCAAATCATTTAACTAAGAGAGATTTAAACAGACACGGGCAAAAGTATGAGTGCGGCATTGAAAGGGCAAATTTTCAGCTTCAGAGTTAAGTAAAGTTGTTTGGGATGTGGTAAAAAAAGGGAAATCAACGCATCCTATTGGGCTAACGTACTACGCTGCAGATACACTGTGGTCAATGGGTCAAAGGTGAGTTTTATATAGGGGGTGAGGGAGGTTTAGGGTCTTGCATCTGTGGGAGCTGGAATTGCACCTCCAACCTGTGGGTCACTGGGTCTGACCACTCTACCTATGTCGTTTATGTCAAAAGCGGGATTCAAACTGCATTTTCTCATCTGAAATCAACCAAATGATTCTAGTGAAGGTGTATGGAGTTTAAAAACACATTGGAGCACTTCCTGTATCACCAGTTAATGACATCACAAGGTGGAACAGAGTGTTTTTTCAGTGTGAGAGAAGAACTCAGCCTAAATAAGCAGGATTTGTGTGTTAATCATGTGCGATTAAAACAAAAAACACAACTCCGCTTATGTTTTGATGAGGAAACAACATTATAACATATATCAGAACATAATACGAGCCCTTTAATAACACGTTTTTTTTTTTAGAAAGACGGCACTCATGGTGATGATGAGACTGTTGGACACAATTTTTTAAGATGTGACTTCTTGGAAAAATTGTGATAACTTATCCCATGAACCTTGACAATATATTTGCATGTATGTTTATGTTTTTGCATTTTATAATATAGCAAGTTGCATTTTATTTTCAAATCCCAGCTGTGTTAATCCTCACAAATATGAAGCAGACAGAATATATCAGTTTAAACGCCCAACCTCGGGATCATTGGACAGTTTTTGCCTGTTATGTTAAACTCGTCATGTGTCCTACAGCGTTATTTGAACCATATTGTATTTTTCGAATGAGACTTTTTCTATTGGTTGGCAGAGAGAGACAGATGATGGGAAGCAGTGACAACATCGATAATCAATCTTTATTTATAGAGGCCTTTAGCTCTCGCCAATATAATCAACACAATATAAAACATGCAATATATTCAGCAGTGAAGTAACAGGACAAACTGTGCGCAGTGTCTCTGCAGTACTGAGCGTTAAGGAGGTTTGAGCCTGGGTTTAAAAGGTCCAGGTCTGATGGTGTGAAACATGAATGCAGTGTTTTCATCAGCTTCATGGGGATATAAGGATAGGGTAGCCAATGTTTTTCAAACTGTGTGTAAGTGGGCTGCCTCTGCTGGTGTGTGGAACCTTCTGCAGTTTGAGTATTTGTTTTTTTTAGAGACAAATCTATTCAGGTGTTTGGTTTATTTTTGGTTGATCCATATTTAGAACTATTGTGTACATGGTGAAGTCTCATTTTAGACTTGGTTTAGTCACATTATAGACCAGGTTTTGCCATAATTTAGATCTGGGTTTTGATCTGGCGGCACTTTGAAAGCTAATTTTATCCTATAGGTGGTACGTGGTGTGAAAAGTTTGAGAATTGCAGTGCTATAGTCTGTGCTCTATCTGTATACAGGTTAAATACTTGATTTCTTATGTGCCCACTGCCAAACCAGCAGTGATAGAAGAAGTACTCAGTTCTGCTACTTAACTAAAAGAACCGATTCCGAAGCAAAAGTTAAAGTTAAAGTATGAAAAAATCAACTTAAGTAAAAGTATTAAAGTACCTGTTTAAAAATGAACTTATAGAGTAAAAAATAAAAGTCTTTTGCACATATTTTGAGGTCTAATAAAGCTTCAAATGTAGTGATTTTGATAAAGATTTGTGCAGAAACAATTAAATCAATAGTTTTTTCTGGCTGTTTTTATGTGTATATTTTTGTTTCCTCAAATAATGGACATGCTAAAAATAAACCCCACAGCCTTTTCAGTAGAACTTTTACTTTTCATTCCTGTTCGAAAATGTAGTGGAGTAGAAAGTAGATACTGCTCTCTAATGTAGTGAAGGAAAAATAAAAACAGCTACTTTAAAATAACTTAAGTAAAGTACAGATACTTAAAATATACACTTAAGTACAGTGCTTTACTACTACTTTTACTCCATTACATTCCACCACTATAAACATCAGTGCCAGATGTGTCTTCCTCAGAGAATACACCCAAGTACACAAACCCAATGGCCTTATTTTACATCAGAATGGCCCCCTGTCGCCCTGGTAACTCCAAACATAAAATGTCAATTCGATGTCAGATACTTTCTCCTCTGAGCCGTGACGTGGGTGATTGCTTCATCCTTTTGCATGAGAATAGAGGCGTGAATGCGGGGTCTTTCTGCTGCGCCGCGAGGCTAAATTCAATTCTTTGATCACATCTACGAATTTTCTCCACAGAGTGATAACACAGGCAGAGCACGTTTAGTAATACTGCTATGTTTGCATTAGCTACTTTTCAGGTTGTGCTAAATGGAGAAATACTGCACTGGTTTATTCATAAATACAGTACAGCCTAGAGCGACATCACAGTGAGTTGAGCGCACACCCATAAAGCGGAAGGTAGCCAGTTCTACTAGCCAGTTTTTGCTGTGTTATAAGGTGCACTATACACTTCCCCTGTGCCAAAATGTTAGGTACCAATTTGTATTTTTTTCCCCTGTATTGTGGTTCTCAAATGTGGTATGTCTCCTCGATGCCCATGGCCTTCTTTGGTTGTTAGTATATTTATTTTAAATACAACCACTTTAAACCTGCATATATTTACTTTTCATAGACCTGTTAACCATTTGGTACTACTTTGTATAATAGTAGTAATTAGTAGTAAATAGTAATTAGCCTTAAAGGGCCCATAATATGCTATTTTTGAGTTTTGTTTTATTCACACATGTTTAACACACAAAACTGAATATTTAGGCTGAGTTCTTCTCTCAAAGTGAAAAACACTAAACTCCATTCACCTCCACTCCACCCAATAACATTCATTAGATCCTTTATGCATAAATGAAACCAACTCGCTCACATGTGCATTTTGTTCGATGCAGTGACAGAAAAAGTGCTAAATTTTGTTATTTAAGTCAAAGTGCAGATGCCAGAGCAAAAAAATACTCAAGTAAAAGCATGACAAAATCTATTTAAGTAAAAGTATTAAAGTACCCATTTGAAAATGTATTTAAAAAGTAAAGAGTAAAAGTAAAAACTATGAACGTGTTAAAAATAAACTCCCCAGCCTTTTCAGCAGGTCTCAGATTATAATAAATGTTGTTCAAAAATGTGGAGTAGAAAGTACAGATACTTGTTCTGCAGTGCAAATATGTAGTGTAGTGAAGTAAAAATAACTCCACTTTAGCATGTACGTAAGTAAAGTACAGATACCTACATTTTTGACTTAAGTACAGTCATTGGTACATTCCAGCACCAGTTGGATGGTGGAAGGTGAGCCATGTATTTTGTTTATTTAATGTATGTATGTCGTGTGTGCACAGTTCTCGTTAGTGCAATCATGTGTTCTAATGTTGATTAATGAACTAATTGTGCGTAATGGCTGCTCCGATTTAATCTGAGCTGTCTGCCTCCTCAAGCGCATTACAGCCACATGCACCATGTCACTGCGGCCGGTGTGAGACTCCGACCATCACAGTGGATTTACAGGGAAACTTCAGTGTGTAGTCGATGGTTCGGACGGTCCAACATTAAATAGGATTTTGTTTGTGAATGGTAAATGGTCATATTTATTGTGAGTAATAAATTATCGGAAAAAAAACCCCCAAAAGCTGAAAAAGCTCATCACTGTGAATAATCAGGATGCTCAGAATGCAGAAGGCAACATGAGGAAAAACTTAAACCTGGGGTGTCAAACTCAAATGCACAGTGGGCCAAAAAAAATAATAAAAAAAACAGACACATTCATGGGCTAAACTCAGTATTTATTCAAAATTGATACCTGCAGCCAGCTCTAATGCACATTTGATATGATCTCACGGGCCAAATATAATTAAACTGTGGGCCAGATTTAGCCCCCGGGCCTGAGTTTGGCATGTGTGACTTGAACCGTTTAGTTCTGTTTTTACATTTTTAAGACTGTAAATAATCGGGTACAGTGCCTTCAACAAAAACATTAAAACTACTACGCATTTTATTGATTGCAAACCCAGAAGGCTGATGGTTGTAAACATTAACCAACGTGCTTTATTTTGCCACCTGGAAAAGCTGTTCTATGTGTAAGTTTGCCGAAAATACATGCACGTGAATACCTGTCCATGTGCCAAGAGGTTTATAAGAGCACTTTCGAGAAAAATGCCCAATCTCGTCTGATCTTGGAAGCTATGCAGTGTCGGGAATGGTCAGTGCTTGATGAGACTGGGCAGGTTCTCTTTCCCAAACCAATTTTATGATCTAAAATGTGAAATATCTTTGCAGTAACATTCCCATCTTCAGTAAACCACTTTGTTGTTGTTGTGTTTGGCTCAGTATGGATCCTCCAGCTGCCATCACAACCAGGCGCTCCACCGTTGCCTGCATTGTCCCTGTTATTAGCCTCTTGAAAAGGCTGAAGGGGCCTGAATCGGAGGGGGCCCTGGGTGGGTGGAAGGGGCCCCCGGGCGGTGGGGCGGGGGGGTTCTAGCGCGTGTGCCAGTCTGGATCATTATCTGCGGGGTCAATGCCAATCGGGCACACTGCCGTCACCAAGAGGGAAATGTAAGAAGCATCAGAATCACAGCGACACAGGAAAAAGCTTTGGTTCCAGCGCATCTGTCACCGCGAGGCAGCACCCCACAGCACCCATGGGTCCTCTCCAACGGGGCGCAGTGAGGATAATCATTTGATCTAAAGTGCTGCATGTCATGTTTCTTTGTTTTGTGGGTAAAGAACAGAATAACTGCGTGCATTTAATCAATTCAAGACATAATTTTTATAGCTAAAAATCCCTAATCAGGCTTGTTACCTGCTTGTCTTCGTAGACATAGAAAAAGATACACAATGTATCTTTAAACACATTTAGTTTATTTCATGTATATCTTCCACGGTTCTGCAGTATGTGGAATAATATGTTTTACTGTTGATGAACTGTGTGCTCTAATGGGACACAGTGAGGATATCTGAAGTGCTGGTGTTTGTGTAGTTTTTTAAATTTATTTATTTATTTTTGTTTTGTTTGGATATAGGGCTGAAGATCTTGCATTTTATCAATTCAAGAAGTTTTTATTGCTAAAAATATGTCCACTGATGGCATTGTCTGCTTGTCTCAAAGATAATATAGAAGTTACAGAAGTTAGAAGTTACTTTTAAGAATATTTTGTTTTTTTTACAGCAGTCTGACTGGCACTGTTCTCTTTAATACAATAATGTGTTCTAATGACAATTAATAAACTAATTGTGTGAACTTGGATTACTCATGTTTGCACCAAATTACCATAGCAATATCCTTGGTTAAACACAGACATTGTTCACTTGATACTTTGCTAACTGTAGTCACTGCTCTATCTGAGGCTTGTTAGACTTTAATCTGAGCTTTATTTTAACACAATCTGACCAGAAAGAGCTGATTTAGTTGGAACTATAAGAGATGAAACAAGTTCCTCAAATAATATTACAGCCAACAGTTTTGCAGTATGGCGGCGGAGAGGTGCACATGTGGACTGTCCCAGGCCGTAAAACACCCAATAATGTAGTGGCAGAGTGGGGAGCTCTGTCTGACTTGGCTATATACTTGTATGTTCTGTGTCTCTGTGCTTTGTGCGCTTTGGTCGTCCCGGAGACAAGAAGTTGGACCTTGGATGTTTGGACTCATTTGGACCTTATTTTATTTAAACTACTTTAGCTAGGTTTATCTTTGTTATGGGCCCAAGTTTTATAAATTTAACCTTGTATTTATTTGATATCCTGCTTTTATTGTAATTATATCTTAGATTTTAATCATTGTTGGTTAATTTTTATTTTATTTTTTAATTTTTTTTAATCAATTTTTAGCTCTCCCTTCTATTTTATTTTATACATAATTTGAGCATTTTAACCCGGCCCCTGTCACCTGCTCTAAAATGTTTTGTTTAAACCTATTTTGTATTTTTTCTCGACTATCTTAAAACCTTTTTGGTCGTTATTGCAAAAATGGACATTGCGTCACCATGGTAGCTGATGGTTTCACCTGCATAAAAGTTCACAAGTTACACGATGTACTTTTAAGCATATTTTTTTATTTAATATAACTTGCACGGCTATCTTTAAAGCAGTAATGTGTTTTAATGTTGATGAATGAACAAATCAAGTATCCTTACAGCGTCCATATGTGGATCCACCGGCCGAACACTGAAAAAGCACTTGAGAATAGAGTGGAACCATGAGAAACACAACATAATCAGCAGTGTCCCACAGAAGCCCAGCAGGAAGCCCCAGCACACGGGCATGAGCACGTCCAGAGGTCCCATCCCGTACGGCGGCACCGGGGCTCTCTGTATTATCACGTCCAAGTCTCTCCCGCTCAGATCGCTCACTGAAACACACACAGGACACGGTTTCATTTTCAATCTAGCCTTCCTTATGTCTCTAGAAATCATTCTTTACCTTCTACACGTTTTTAAACTAAAATAAACACCTAAACTCCTCTCACAACCACATTTCAAATAGTCTTAAGAGGGGCGGGGTCTGAGGATATAAGGAGCAGTGTAATTCATCTAACAGGTGTCCACACTTCAAACTCCGCCCCTGCAGCCAGGTGTTTGTGATCAGAAACACCTGGTTGTAATCAGGGCAGTGTTTTGCGATGTCACCAACTACTGGGAATTGCAGAGGCCAGAGAGCTGCAAATTTGCCTTAACATTGCACTAAAATCGCCCAAAAATGACAAGGGACAGTAGATAATGCTATTGAAACACCATATACACAGTTAAATAGTGAAAAAAGTGGATTTAGTGTTCAGGTCCACTTTGAAAAACAAAATAGTATCTGTTTTGCACTAAAATAGGCTGAAGTGTATCTGCGTTGCCATGTTTGTTTTGGTTTGTTTGGGGCGTTTTTGGCTTCACGAGGTCACTCTAGGACTGGTCTGAACTGGTTAACCCATAATCACAACATGGATTCTCCAAAGTAAACTCACAAATATCACGAGAATCCATCTTGCTGATCAGGGAAGTTTTCAACACAAAGCGGCTTTAATAATGACAATAAGAATATATTAAAAGATTTACAAAAAGAGCCCAACAAACACTCACAGCAGAACAGATTCTTTTGTTCAAATTAGCTCAAACTGCCCGCAGCTAAAATGACCAGGTGATAATTACATTTTGATTTTTGGCTCCTCTTGGGAAATACTTTGTGAAAAGAGAGAGTTGATGTTGTAATGAGCTGGCATCGTGCCCACAGCCTGGCATCTCGTCAAAACACTTAATAGATTTAAGGATCAGTGGAATCGAGGAAGGGCTCGTCATTGAGGCTGAGTCCACAGGGAAAACCCACTGAGCCCCTCCCCACAGCGGCATGAATGTGATGATTCTCTCGAGGTAATGGAGTTGATATTCTTGAATTTGTCAAAAGTCACTTGGAGGGCAGAGGTCAAACTTAGTATCTATGGGAATTATGTATGAGTTTTGCTCAGGGGACAAACCGGTATGTCTTAATATGTTGACCCCCATTTAAATACATCATGTCACCTTTTTCCACTTTGTAAAATGTAAATTATTGGATAAGGGTCAGCATAAAATAATGTGGAATTTAATAAGTCCTTTTTGAGCTTATAGAAGGATTAATTTGTGAAACGTACTTTAAGTATACCTGATACATGTGCTCAAAATAAATAAAATAAAATAAATAAATAAATAATAATAAAAATAATTATGGAAAAAGGTTACATCTTTTTTTTTTACTATTATAATATTATATTTTGAGGTCTACTATATAATTTATCTGGTGCGGGAGTTGTCTGTTTGTCTGTATATGGTGATGTTCATTTTAATGCCATATTGTGGAACAATCGAGGCAACACAATAACATTTCCATGGAGAGAAGCAGATGGAGGATCCCGTACAAGAATAGTTACATAGTGCACCTTAAAAGAGATTTAATAGTGAAAATGTCTGCGTAATCGCTGGGTCGTCCAGTTATAAAAGTAAAAATGATTTGATCGTTTATATCTGTGGAAAAAGGAGTACGCTTATTGATTTGGGAGTTCAAATATTTTTAAAAATGCCTGTTAAAATCTATATCTACTTCTAGATATTTTATTTTTAAGCATTTTTTTTTTTTTACTTTTATGTTATTATTATTATTCAGTGTTTTATGTTGCATTTTATCACCAGAAAAAGTTCCTAGTTTGTGAGTTGTGTTCACTGACAATGGCAATAAAAGATTTCTGGTTCCGATAAAAATCTTGGAAGAAGTTACAATCTGCCAAAATGCCTTTGAAATAAATCCCATTAAACTTGAAAATCATGGCCCGCATGTTTACATTTGAGTCTTCTTGTCTTTTTGTCCGTCGCGTTGGGCTGCTCCTCTGGCACGTTGAAGGAGCTCACTATTTTATGATAGTCCTCAACGTATCGCTTCAGGTTCAGGGACTTGTCCTGGTTGATGTTCTTTCCCACTTCTGTGAAAACAAATACAACATTGGAATCAAAAATCAAACAGCCAAAACTATTACGGGCAAAAAAGGCACAAGAGATAAAATTTTTCACGGCATGCTCCCTGCAATACGGACACCCATCAGCAAACTGCACAAGTGTCCCAAGTCAGCTTTATTTTGGAAAGTCACTTGCCAATTTTGGAGGCGGCAGTGTGTGTTTTCTCTGGTAAAACAGGTGTAACGTAAAGCATTTTTGTTGCCATTCAGTGCCAACATACAACGCTCTGCTATTTGCATTTTTAGGGTTTTGTTTCTCCAGATTTTCCTCTTATAAGATCTGGCAACCGTGAGCGCTTTTACCTTTAGTGGTCACATTTTTATACAGCGCTTTTCCACCTTCAAGGCACTCAAAGCGATTTATGTCACCCATTCACACACACACGCAGACACTATGGGCGGGGTAGGTTAAGTGTCTTGCCCAAGGATACAATGACAACACACCACCAACCCATGGGTCATTGGATCTTACTTCTCAATTAATGATGTTTATATTGAGAGCAATTTTCGAACTCCCAACCTTCTGATCAGTGGACAAACACTCGAGCTACTGTTGTCCTATTGACCTTTAAACAGGAGTACTGGCATAGGGTTCTGTTTTTCTGATAAACTTGACCTTTCCTTGAAGTATGGTTGTCAAAAACCGATAATCAAAACTAAAACTAGTCTCAAAATACACTGCCTGGCCAAAAAAAAAGTCACCACCTAGATTTAACTAAGCAAATATGTTGGGGTTGCTGCAGTGGGTCAGGTCTAGGTTCAGCAACAGTCTGTGCTCAAAGAATGAGGTCAGCTGACACCTGAATATACTGAATGACCAGGTTATTCCATCAATGGATTTTTTTTCTTCCCTGATGGCACGGGCATATTCCAAGATGACAATGCCAGGATTCATTGGGCTCAAATTGTGACAGAGTGGTTCAGGAGCATGAGACATCATTTTCACACATGGATTGTCCACCACAGAGTCCAGACCTTAACCCCATTGAGAATCTTTGGGATGTGCTGGAGAAGGCTTTGTGCAGCGCTCAGACTCTACCATCATCAATGCAACATCTTGGTGAAAAATGAATGCAACACTGGATGGAAATAAATCTTGTGACATTGCAGAAGCGAAATCAAAGGCGGAATAACCAAATATTAGACTGTGAGACCTTTTTTTTTTGGCCAGGCAGTGTAGTTTTACAGTGATCCAGGTCTTTATCAGAACTAACATAAGACCAATGATAATGTCAAAGAAGCTATAGAAATATTCCCTGATGTGATGTCAGATTACAATAAAACAGACCACACAAGCAGCTTTTCTTAGACCTGTTCAGAAATATGATCAAGTGTGAGTTAATTGCTGCATTCTGCCGCACTAGCTCGCTCCTCAAAGCTCCTGTCTGGTGTCTGTCTTCCCTTGTCTATTTTGTGCTGTGAAGGCGCTGATGAGAGGAGCAGATGGTTTGTACTGTGGCTGGTGTCATCTCCACTGAGGCTCTGTCAGATCATTTACACCTCGGCTCTCCATCGGCACCAGGCTGCGGAGTGGACTCACACATGCCACCCAGACTGGCAACGCGCAAAACACCACACTCCTCATAAGACCCAATTATATCCAAATCTCAGACTAATGAAGTAATTACGCACTGTTGTTCAAGGCGCCAGTAATGAAGTCGTTTTTGAGAGCAAGTTTGTTGGAGTAATTGACGGCTTGTTCAACTTTGTTTGGAAATGATCTGATCTATCTCCATAGAGAATGTTTCAAAGTTTGGTTTTTCATTTTTCTATTTCCTGGAGTCATGTAGGTGCGTGCCCGCTAGACCTGCCACGATAATAGTTCAGTAGACGAAGGCTGAAACTATATTTTTTGGTGCTTAATATTTACGTGTGTACTTTTTCTTTGCACTGCTGCGATATTTTTGGTTATTTTTTGTCTTTTTGATAAGATTTAAGCCTTAGAAGGTTGAATTAATACCTTCTATGACTCATTACAGATACAAACCAAGTACTTAAGTCTTTCATTCTGCTCTTTACTTATTGCAGCTCATGATTTTTGAATAATATTCTAGATTTAGATTTAGATTTTTTGTGGTTTAAAACTACTCTTGGATTATTGCATCAGTGGCATAAATTAGTTTCAATATCATCGTGTATCGTCTATATTTACTTTAGTGATATATTGAGCTTCAAAATACGTTATTGTGATAGGCTCGCTGGTGCTCGATACATGGTACTGCTTTACTGTTGGTACATCTTTTGCAAAATACATACAAAACATGTTTTGCTCATGGCTGTGTGGACATATAAACCATTACTTCTCACTATTAACTAGTTCACATTTAACAAAATGTCACAAAATGTCTAAATTTGCAAGTTATTCAATTACCATAACAAGAGTGCTCCCTGCTGGCAGCAATGGGAACAAATCATGCCAAAAAAAAGAACAGGTCAGCACTCAACATGCTAATACAGTATATCCATCCAAAAATGGAGAGTGCTTTATGAGTGCTCAAAATGAAGTTATTTTTAAGCCAAGACTTCATTCACCTTTTCTTTATGAATAACAGCTGGAGCCTGAAAGGTTAATGTGATTGAATATGAAAATACGTATATACTAGTTCCTCACCAATGGCCACATCAGTTCTACCGATGTGCTGCAAAGCTCTGGTCAGCCTGTTGTGGTAGATCTCCTCTCCATTCTCCACTAACCAATCAGTCAGAGCGTTCCTGCACTCGGCCTCAGCCTCTGAAATGACACATGTGTTTGCACAGTATGTTCTTTTTATATACGCAGGCCTCCTCAGTGCTGCTGGTACCCTGTGCAGAGGACAGCAGCGCTCTCTTGTTCAGCGGCTGCAGTCTGAGCTGGTTATTCTCCGGGGACAGAAGCTCCAGTCGTTTGAAGACGTCCTCCTCTGGACTCGACAGCGCCACCACCAGGTCCTCGCACTCCTTCAGGGTCAGCAGCTTCACCAGGCGCTCCAGCTGATGGGTGCCTATGTCCTCTTCCACTGTGCAGCAGGAAGAGGCCCATTCAGGTATATGCACTTTTGTGTCTATTTCTATTTCCAAACAAGGGTTGTCAAAAGTTTCAGATACAAATTGATACTAAAACTAAAATTGAAAGTAGAAACTCATTGGCGCAGGTATCGATACTGAACTAGTTGCATTCACAAGCCAGAAATGAACCTTTGAATATCTTTAGAATGATCTTGAGCTGTGTCAGAACAAGAATAAGACACATGGACTAGTATACACCCATGGACCACTATGAACCTACCTGGACACTGAGGGATTACACAGATATAAGGCCACATAATAATTAAATGTTGACAATGATATATCGTCTGAATAAAAATAAAAAATAATGTTATTATTACCATTGTGGTATCAGAATCAGTATTGAGCATCGAGTCTGTTCCTTAGTATCAATATTGAGTTAGCACTACTCCATATTGTTTGAGCTTAGAGTGCTGAAAAAAATTGTTTAAGATTTTATTTTTATTTTTTTGACAACACTACTCCATACTATATGAGCTTAGAGTGTTTAATTTTTTTATATTATTTTATTTTATTTTATTTTTTTGACAGGACTACTCCATACTATTTAAAAAAAAAAAAAAAAAATTAAGATCATTTTTTAATTTTTATTATTTTTTGAATAAATTAAATTAAAGACTAGAACTGTTGCCATAGCGATTACCAAAATATGTCATCTTTTGAATGGGAAAAGTAATGAATTGAAATTGAAAATGAGGATTTTTTATAGAAGTTGGGACAAAACATCTAAAATCTACAGGTTTACTGATTTAAAATGAAATATAATATACTCTGAACAGGAAAAAATTCTCAGTGTTGCATGTATTGTAATTGTTGTATGAATTTTCATATTGCACGTACTGGCAGGAGCTGTACACGTGACTAATTTTAGAGACTACTACTTAAACTTCAACTGAATTAAACCTTATGTTGACTTGGTGTGCTCTCAATTCGCAGTTTCCACCTGGGCCCAGATCACACCTCAGGCACATAATAAACATTTGTATAAAGTGGAGCGCAACACCTCCAAACTCCATGTTATATTTGAATCTAATTAAAAACTGCAGTGAATATAGCAAGCAAAGAGTGTGTCAGCTTACCTGTGTCCTGTGCCCCCGAGGAGGGACTCAGGAGCAGCAGTACACCACACAGTATCCACACTTCCATGTCTCCTTTATTTTGCGAAATTATTTTGTGAAAGTTTTTAAGAAGTAAACAAACCAACCAAGTTTACTTTTAAACTGAATTTTAGAATGTATTTGCCACCACCTGCCACTTGCACTTATGGAAACTCTCTGGACATATCTATTACTGTCCTCTTACATCAGCCCATACACCGAGATTTTGTGTTAAAACTAAAGTGCATAACAGCATAAGAATACTTTTTGGTAAGCATATTTTATTTGAATTGATTCATTTTACAGACCAAGGTTTAGTTTGTTTTCATACCTGACAGTTTCGACGGCTCACTAGCGGTTTTCCTCAGAGTGGTCATGTGATATTGGATGACAGCGCCATCTGCAGTCTTCAAAATAGTATCTGAGGTGTGTGAGAGTAAAAAGACCCCCTCGTCCCTGTTTAAAGACTCTGTATTTTAATTGCCTCCTTAATCCAGTGACGATGTTTGTAGTCCTCTGTCCCCATGATGCCTAGACTGTATAAAGAAGTGGACTAAGGGACTGTGATGTCACCCGTAGCGTTTGGCAAATTTAGATCCGAGTTTCATATTTGGAATTCCGAGAGCGAGTATCATAGCAACTAAAGAGCCAATCTGGAGAGTAGTGGTTGAAGGTAACGCCCCTTCCCGCTCACAACGCTGGTTTAGTAAAGTGGTAAAGTGAATTGGAGCCAGACTCGATGGAGCCGGAAGCGCGCCCCTGATCATTTCCCATATGGAACGTGGCGGCTACCGGGTTAGCTATGTCCATTTATATATATAATCCATAGTCCATAATGTGATTCTCTCGTCCTGCCTTCACCGGTAGGAAGACAGTGCCAAAAACCTGTTAAAATCGGCTGACTAAACACATCACAGCAACATCACATGACCACTCTGAGGAAAAAGCGCTAGTGAGCCGTCCAAAAAACCAAACTGTCAGCTATGAAAACAAACTAAACCTTGGTCTGAAAGAAGAATGATCTAAAGAGCAGATGAACCTCACTCGACTTGTTGGTTAGCATGTTGATATCCATGTCTCTCTATCTTTATATGTGTTTCAGAGTGATGAAAAATCAAAATGTGAACTATTATCTCAAAAGAATTTTATTATTGCTTTGCCGATTGTTTCATAGTATGGCATTAAACTTAATCTCTGAAAACAAACAGTTATAGAGGTCAGATCTGTGAAGAGGATGACCTGTTCACAGAAAAGAGTGCATGTGTTTGTGCAAGTAAAAGAGAGAGGAGTTCGATGCCATACTGTGGAACATTTCAGACAAAGTAATAGCATCTGGATGGAGAAAGAAAAGCTGCATAGTGTAGCTTTAAATGGGAAGCTGGCCTTGTACAGACTGACAGAACTGACAGAGCTGGCCTTGTACAGACTGACAGAACTAATCACTATGTCACTATGTTGTATTTAAACAAGGTAGACAAAGTGTTTTGCCCAATGACACAACAACAGCACAGCACTGGTTGAAGCTGGGTTTGGACCACCCGCTCTCTGGTTTTCAGCTTGCTGCTATATCCAACATTTTGACCACTTTTTCACATTCAAATGACATAATATTTAGTTTGAAATTTTTAATCACTATGGCAACGGTCCTCATTTTTGATCATTCTGGACCAAACCTGCCAAACGAGTCACTTTTGCGGTTGAACTTTTCATCACCTTCAACACATTAAATCTATGGAGAAATTCTCAGTCGACCTATCCTTGCCCCAAACTATTTTGTAATACTTTTATCCCTATAGTTTATACTTTTGTTTTCTCTTCGTCTTTCTCTCTTAAACAGTCAGCAACACATTTTAATGGCATTACAGTGCGATCCAGTGAGGGCATGTTTTAAATTGTTAATAAGTCTCATTTGCCAAACAGTAAATGGTTGCTTGTGTGGGTGCGTCTCTGGCTCTCAGTGTTGACTAATGAAAAAAAAAAAAATGTTATTCTGCTTCAGGGCTGAGAACCAAGGCAACCTGGGTGTGGGTGGCATAATGGCTGTGTTATGATTTGAAATGTTGCAAAAGTGAAATAAAAAACACAGGAAGACAAGTGCAAAGAGGTCATGGACTTTATTTGTGCATGTTAGTCATCTCCAAGTGCGCAATTCTTCATATTTCTTAGCTCCTCGTCCTGCAACTGAACACTTTTACAGATAAACTCCAAAACTCCATTGAAAAATACGACTGGTTTTATCCCTTTCGACCTGTTAAAACTTATAGCAGACTCTTATCAATGCCTTCTCAACTTCATGCCACTGAAATCTGGTTCGGTTTACATACAGACTCCGGTGGAATGAAGGACAGAAAACATTACATATTCTCTCAAACAAAACACACCAGCTCATTTTCAAACCACCAAAACACGCATTAAGCAAATCCTTATAGCTCCACTTTCACTATACGCTGGGCTGTGCTGTGGTTAAGCCTGCAGGGTGAAGTGGGAGTTGGATTCTTTGTGTTTGTTGAGCTGGAGTTGAGCGAGACCAAACCTGCCCAGGACTGAATCGCTGCAGGGCTCTCCGGGCTACTGGCTGCTCTGGCATGCAATCACAGGCCCCAGCACAACTACTGTTAGTCATCAGGGAGAGATTGGAAGGTTCTGTATGGGAAAAAGACAACTCAAAGTCATTCTTGTGCATGTTTGGGTTAAGAAAGGTTATAATGCAATGGTTATGAAGTATATGTTGTGACTTAAAAGCAGATTTACCAGATTAGAGACTTGTTTTCGTAGTTAAAACATACTAGTTTTTCATTTTATCCTCAGAGTTTGTTTAGTCCTGGTTTAGTTAAGTTTGGACGGCGTAAAAGCCTGATTCAGACCTACTTTATACCATATTTAGACCTTGTTAAGATTTCAATATTAATCCAGGTTTGGTCCCAAGTGTTTGGTCCAACACTTTCCAACATTTTCCTTGCTAAGTTATTCAAGTTTTTACAATGAAATCTCAATGTTAAAAAGGTTGTATTTGATGACAAAAACAGTCTAAAACAGTAAAAATCCCTGTCATTTTAGAACCGCAAATATATACGTTAACTGTCCAGTGTATTAGCATCCAATAGCATGCAAATTGTCCTAGAAACACTTTATTTCCGACAAAAAATTCCATACACACCTCTCGGAATCCTCGCGTTGTCCGTCAGCCGAAAACCTACACCTTCTAATCATCTTCGAGGCACTTCAACCGGGGTGCTACCTGTCTACTCTGGGACTTTTTTCTCCACCTGGTGCAGGTATTGGTGTTTTAGAAGGTAGCCTTGACCAATCAGATTCAAGAACCCCCCAAAATGAGACCGCCCACTTTTTTTTTGACAACCCAAAAACACCACACCCAGTCATTTGGTGCGCTTGTAATCAAAACCCAAGAAAAAGTAAGTTGTAGATCTGTCAAATTGTCTTGTGAACAGTTGTCATTACAAAAAGAGTTCTTTGGGGTGGGTTGGATATCGGGTTTATTTTACCACTGACAGATAATTGGAATGAAAAAAAAAAAAATCAAATAATGCAAACTTCATATGTTTAAGGACCCATATTACGCTATTTTCTGATCTATGTTATTGTAATATTGTTTCCTCATCACAAACTCTGCATATTTACGCTGAGTTCTTCTCTCAAACACTCTGTTCCCCCTTGTGATGTCATCATGTGGTAATACAGGAAATGCCCCATTGTCTTTTTAGACTTCATACACCTTCGCTAGAATCATTTGGATCATTTCATCCCTTTGCCAATACACTGAACAAACGATAAAAGGTAGGTGTTAAGTTGAAAATTACCACTTTATGGCATTACGAGGTGGAACAGAGCATTTTGATCTTTGGAGATTTAGAAAAACTAATAAACCAGGATTACTTAAACATGTGTGAATGAAACAAAACACAAAGGCTAAAAGTCTCACTCACAGGTCAATTTTGAGTAATATAAGACCTTTAAGTACACCCATATGGACTAATACTTAAATTAAGATTAAGATTAAGGCAGTTAGCACTTTAATGTTTGTATTGTAATATCGGCCAAAGTAACTGATTCTCCTCATCGCTTTGTAATGTGACATTGATGTAAGGAGCTGCTTATATAAAATGCACAGTTATAATGTTCATATCTGTTAAAACACTTTTATTATGAGGTTACGTTGCAGAGGATACAGCTTTGGAAACTTGAAAGTATTTTTTTAAGCCAACTCTGCTGTGTATTTCATAGTTTGATTTGTCACAATTAACTTTTTGATAAGGAAAGATTATGTTATGTCAGTCATGTCACGTTTTTCAAGATGAATCTACAATTGAAATGTTTATGTAATTAGTTTGAAACATGTTAATAACCAAAACCTAAACTATATATTTTTAATCCGAGACCAACTTTTTCCATTTATAATCATCTTAATGGTGAAGTTTGCTAATTAACGTATAAAGCAGTGAATAAAAGACAAATAAAAAAGGTGGGCCCGATTCACTGTAATTCAATTGCAGAACAGTTGTAAAAGTTTGTATCTGTTCTTATTGGACTCTAATGTGAATGAACGTGTGAATGAAAAATGGGGAGACACCCAAGATCACAGAGGGTGGGAGCAGATTTTGTCAAAAGCATTCCTGCTCACAATGGAAAGGTGAGGAGAGGGGGAGGGATGGAGGGATGGGGGAGGTGAGGAGAGTGAGAAGGAGAGAGACGAGGCGAGAAAGGTGAGGGGAGGGGAAGGGAGGGAGGAGGGAAAATCCGAAACATTCCTTTTGTAATAAAGTCATGCTGAGTCCTATAGCTCATACCTCAGCTGACTGAACATTTCCCTTCACATTCAGCGATCTGTTGTGCGCCTGATTTTAATGACAAGAACGACAATATTTGTGAATTACGAGAAGGGTGAGAAGGTGCGAGGGTGAGAGGGTGTTGGGCCAGATAGGCAGAAGACAGTGGAACTTGTTTGGAGTATTTTTTTCAAAGGCTGGGCTGGGAGGGAGGTGACAGCTGAAACACAAACCCCCAAAACACTATGCTCCTCCCAGGCACTTTGCTCTGTCTGTGTGCTACAAATCCCATTGAGGGAGACCGGGGCAGATTTCACACTGATAACCTTTGACATCGGATAACGCCTAAACCGATGAAAGCGTGTTGCATGTTACACTTAAGTGGAATATTGTCAAGTTATATACAGTTATCCCTCACTATATTGCGGTTCATTTTCCACATTCAAGTCACTCAAAGCGCTTTACATCAATGAACCACTCACCCATTCACACATACATTCATACACAGACACTGGGGGTGATTTGGGTTAAGTGTCTTGCCCAAGGATGCAACAACAGCATTCATCTGTGAGAGCTGGAATCACGCCTTCAACCTGTGGGTCAGCGGATCCGATTGCTCAACCAATTATGTTTTATGTCGAGAAGGGGGGAAAAACGCTGAGCTACTGTCGCCCGGCGCATCTTTACACAGTTGTCTCTTGTGGCCGGAGTGTGAACTGCGTTGATGGATATTTCAATTGGAAATGTACAGGGTTATATTTGCCACAAAGGTCCCTAGAGATGAGTTAAATGAAGCTTCAAACCTGCATTACACTGCGTATAGACAATGGTCATACTCGCAGTAATATATCAGGGGCGTTGTTTATTCATGAGGACGTCAGTGGACAGAATGCATCCAGGGATTATTATAACTGTTCATTACCATAAGTGTCATGGGCTTCATATTTATACTCCTCATTATTAGCTCCTTATATTAACCCCTTAACCAAACCTTATTAATAATGGAACAAGGGGGGGTTTACTCATTGTACCCATTGTTTTTGCACTGGCTTTTATGGTGTACACTGCAAAAAGTAAAAAAAACAAAGCAACAACAAACAAACAAAATAATATCTCTATAATTTGAATAAAAAATATTAATTCATGTTAGTTTGTTATAATTTTAGTTTGACTAGATTTATTTTATTTGTTTATTTATTTTTTTTCCTGGAGTAGGCTACACCACCTGCTTGTCTCCATAGAGATAGAGAACATCACTTTGCCCGGGATATTCCACAATATGTCATTAAACATAACTTTCTTGCATTTATTATTAACAAAAATATATCTTGAAACACATGCCTTCTGTGCATAGACTGTATATATAAATAGATAGCCTGCACTTCTGGTGCCATTGATTCTGCCTCCAATTCACTTTCTATTGAAAAACTGTCACTCCTCTTTCCATAACTGCTGCTGTCAGGCTCATCATTTTGGTTTTAAAATGTTCCTATTAACCCACTCTACATGATCCTGGTATTTTTATTTGAATGTTTTGTCTGTAAATCAAGATCGGGCACCTTTTTTCCCTAGCAACAAGTTTGACTGACAGCGTTGCTAAGCGTGCACTCCCTGCTAAACCTCCAAATTCGCCGTATAACTGCTAGCGTATAACTGCTAGCCTTGATGCGCTTCATTTGACTAACGCTACAGGTGACATCACATACTTTAGTCCACTTCTTTATACAGTTTGTGATTCTGAAAGTTTAATGCCATAGTGTGTAACATTCAAGTGGCACACCCTCCTCCAGAAAAGCTATAAAAGTGTACCTTTAACTTGTGAGTTAGTGTTGTAATAAACGCACACTTTATATCCCAATTACAGTTTAAATAAATGTAAGATTCAACGTGATCACATATGTAACTTTTCAAGCAATGCAATAACATCTCCATGGAAACAAGCAGGCGAGCAGATCTTCCACTGGAAAAGTTACATAGTGCACCTTTATTATGTTTTCCCCTTTTTAAGCTTTAGAATTTTGAGGTTATTTGAGCCGTTGTGTTGTATTGCCGGGTGTGGACCATATCTGTGAGCATTGTAAGCCCAAAGTAACCCCCCCTACTTACTCTCTATTCTGCCCCTCTCCCCATCTCCCCCCCCCCCCGCCCCTTTTCTGACGCCTCATTGGTCGATTCTGTTCCGACTTGCCTGAGCAGGAATGCACCTACGCTGCTAATGCACTTTTGTGTTCGGGCAAATTGACAATGAAGAGTGCTGTCATTTTGTGGCATAAATATTTCATTCCCCATTTCGATGCAGATTTGGCAGTGTCGCGGGCGGAATACAAAATACGCTAACGGCGAATGCTGCGAACGTGGTTTATGAGAGCCCAAAGCAAAAGTGGCTGCAGACAAGAGAGAGGGCCACTGTATTAAAAGTAATGTGGGAAAGATGTGTTGATAAATTGCATAAGGTCAAATTGTGTCAAGGCAGAAGCAATCATCGCTGAAGAGGGATTTAAAACACAATTCGTCATAGCAGGAGTTAGCTTCTTTCTTTTGTCTTGCGCTGTTTTATTTTGCAGTCACAGCGCATTATCAAAAACTGGCATGTAGAGAGATGCATACTGATCTGGTGAATAGCTTTAACCAAGATGCCCTTCCTGATGCAAGCATTACTTGTTACTTACTTAGAATAGCAGTGATTTGGTTGCTTATTAGTGAAAGGTCTTTGTGCAGGAATTTGTACACCATTAGGACAGTTGCCATAGTGATTAACAAAACAAAATGCAAGCTGAAACCCATGAATTAAACCCGTCGTTCATGTGTAGGTCTCTATTCGCTTTGTTAACATTCAAATCTCAGAACCAAGAATGTCAAGAATCTTACTCCTACACCAACCAGTCCATCAATCAATCTATGTTTTATTCTTACAAGCAATGCACTGATCTACAGCGGAGATCAGAAGTTTACATACAGTATATAAAAAGACACTTTTTTTTTTTTTTCTCACCGTCTGACATGAAATCAGACTAAACTTTTCCTGTTTTAGGTCAATTAGGATTACAAAAATTATTTCTATTTTCAAAATGCCAGAATAACAATGGGTTGGGTCAAAGGTTTTGGATGTCCGTCCACAAGCTTGTCACAATAGTTGGGAAGAAGTTTGGCCCATTTCTCCTGACAGAACTGTTGTAACTGAGCTAAGTTTGTCGGCCGCTTTGCTCACACATGTCTTTTCAGGTCTGGACATACATTTTCAATAGGACTGAGATGAGGCCTTTGTGATGATATCTGATATCTTGGCTGATTTCTTTTGACTTTCCCATGATGTTACACAAAGAAGCAGTTATCTGTGTTATCTCTCAGTTGTCCAGGTCTGATCCATAGCAAAAGAAACGCAAAATCTGTCAACTGGACAAATGTCAAATGGACATCTGATAGATTCCTTCAGATAGATAAAAGGCAGCGTCCACAGGTAATCTGACCAGAACTGAAGAAGCGGAAGCGCCTTGGATGAGCGGCGAACCCAACAAATTCTTGACAAAGTGTAAAGAAAGTATTCAGCAACAGGAATATTGATTTATACGTCAATCATGCCAAAAACGTCAGACACAGAACCCTATAATTACATGGGAGATGATATCTAGAATCTCTCTACTGTGTTTAACAGCATTTTCAGACACAGCAACTTAACAGATGTTTGCCCTCTAACCAAAAGGTTGCTAGTTAGATCCATCACTACAGGCAATGAACACTGTCGAGGTATATAGCCTGAATGTGTCCTTGGTGTGAAGTGCTTTAGGATAGAGTTAGCGCAGTGTGATGGGTGGGGCTGTTCAATTGCCTTTTTAAACTGCTCTTCTAAATGACAGCACCCCATCAACCTTTTAAGATGATTTCCAAAAGTCTCCCAGTGAGAGCGAGTACAAAGTTTCTATGTGAATGGGGTGAACGGGGTGGCGCGGGGGGTAATTCTTCCATTGGCGGGAGAGGCAGGGGGCCCGTGTACCCTGTGTTTATGCCCTCGTCTGGCTGACACGGGGCAATAGAACAGCGTAATGACAGTGCAGAGACACCATCGCCGTGGGAATTATTGAAAACACTCATTTCGGCAGCCGCAGCGCTTCTTATGCGAGTGTTATTTGACCATGAAGATGCCATTATAGCCCCATGCCCCCTCAGGACTTCATCTCATGTCCACACTGTGTAGAATATTATGCAGTGTTGCCATGGAGATTAAAGATGTTAAATGCAGAAAACAGTCTGTAAGATCTTTACTTATGAGTATAGATGTAGCTTTTCTGGTGAGGAGTCTACCACCTGCTTATTTCCATGGAGATAATATTGCTTTGTGTGTAATGTTTCACAGTGGGCTTTAAACTTATATCATGCTTTCATTTGGATTTTATTCAGTTGCAGATGTTTTAATGCCTTGACAAACATGAAATGTTGCTCTGAATAAGGTCACTTCTCCACAGATCTGACCTGTAACTTGGCCCATAGTAGCATCAGCTTCTCGTCTGCATGGAGATATATATAGAAGTTAAATGCCATACTGTGTACATTTCTGGCAAAGCAATAAGCCATCCTCACCAGTTTAAGTAAAGATTACAACCAATTTTCAGCATTTGACATGTTTGATCGCCATGGCAACACAACATAAAATGAATGATGGAACCTCCTGGTGAAACATTACATAGCGCTCTTTTAATCTCAAATCTGTGGTTAGGTTCTCGTAGTCATTTTGTTGCTTTTCCCACCCCTATTAGGCCTTAATCACCACTTTACCTGTATTCAGATTTTGCCAAATTTCTGCTCCAAATGTGTTCCTTCTTGTTGCAAACACAAAAGCTTCCCAGCCACTCCCACTTTTATTATGTTCCAGAGCCACGCCGGTGAATGGGTTTGGGCTTGTCTCAGCTGAATACCTGCATGTCTTTTCCATAGAAGCAGAGCACATTCCAGCGGCCTGGAGGGGCTCATTTGTCCTGTCTGTAGTTTTCGGGAGGGTCCCAGCTTCTGTGTGACTGCAGTGGGTGGGGCAGAGGGGCAGGGGTGGGGAGAGAGGGTCTGGGGAGGGGGTCTGGGAAGGGGGTGCAGAGCTCGGTACTTTGGGATTGACTGCAGCAGTGTTGTGTTTTGTCCATTTGTTAACCGGCTCTCACCGACATGACAGGACCAGACTGGATCAGATGTCTACAAGAGTCTGTCTGATAGAAGCACTTGAAAATATCAGCAAAAGGTTACATGGTTTGTTTTGTAGATTCCACTTGATGGCATTAAACATATCTATCACAATGGAGACAAACGGGTGATGGCACCAGGCTGAGTTACAGGTCTGATATATGGAGAGGCGAGCCTGGTCACAGTGAAAATCTATCTGTTTGAAGGTATCATATTTTCCAGAGTATAAGTCGCACTGCAGTATAAGTCCTGCCGGAGTATAAGTCGCACTGCAGTATAAGTCCTGCCGGAGTATAAGTCGCACTGCAGTATAAGTCGCACTGGAGTATAAGTCGCACTGCAGTATAAGTCGCACTGCAGTATAAGTCGTGCCGGAGTATAAGTCGCACCAGCCAAAAAATGCATAATAATGAAGAAAAAACACATATACACACACATATAAATTGCATAAGTCGCACCCCTGGCAAAACTATGAAAAAAAGTGCGACTTATTGTCTGGAAAATACAGTATATTTAGGAACATAAAAACATCTGTAATGCCATACTGTGGAACATTCTAGGCAAAGCAACAATTTCCAACAACCTCAATATGACTAGAATGAATTTAAAGGTGCACTATGTAATTTTCCACCACCTGCTTGTCTCCATGGAGATGTTATTGCTTTGCTTAGACTAGTCCACAGTATAGCATTAGGCTTATGTAACACCATGGAGTAAAATACCTCTTTTTAAGGTATTAAATAAATGCAAGATAATGAACCCACCACCAGAAAAGTTACGTAGCATTGCTTTAATATTGCGTTCTTGAAGGTGGCACGTAGCAGCTTTTCTTTGGCTTTTCCATGGCTTTTTAAACACATTATTTTTTTGCTTGCAATGACAGTTTGTTTGCAGAAAACTTGACACCTTTATTTCAGCGCCAAGCCAAAATTTAGCATTGATTTTTTTGTCTACCCAAAATAAAACAGTTGCTCCCAAATAGAACAATTACTACAGTGAAGGTTACTGCAGATGCAACTTTTGAATAGTTAAAGTTCAATAGATTTTATGCCAGCCCTCTTACACAAAGTTTAGGTTTCACACAAAAACATCGATATATATTACCTTGTGGGATTGAAACTTTGTAAAGGGTGAGGTCAACGCAATGTAGATCCCCAGATATTGTGCTAAAAAGCTAAACTAAAACAAGCACATGTAAAAGTGAGTATTGCGACTGTCTGTGCACTACTGGGAATTACTCTAAAGGTCATGTGGTCAGACTCAAGACGGGAACAAAACAAAAATGGCAACAGCGTCATCCCTTCAAAGCTGCCAAAGCTCTTTTAACAACTGAAATTCACACTAGCGCTAACTAAAAAGACTCCTCACACCTATTTATCTGCCAAATCTCTGTTAATACCTCCGTCTGACAAATACAGTATTATTACATCATTACAAAGGCACAGTGGTGTAGTGGTTTTTCATCCTGCCTTATAGCGAGAAGTTCCCTAGTTTGATTCCTGGACTGGATGAGAACTTTCTTTGTTGTGGTACATCTCTATTCATGGGTTTGTCTTCCGGTTATGTAGGCTGCATCTTTAACAATCCAAAGATATAATGATTTAGTTATAAATAATTAATAATCACTATGGCAACAGTCCTATTTTTTATTGTTTTGAAACCACAGTAAACATGTAACCTCTGCGGGCCAGGACTCCCTTGTAAATGCTCAATATAAAGTTAAAGGTGCACTATGTAACATTCCTGTTGGAGGGTCCATCACCTCCTTGCCTCCAGGGAGATGTTAGTGCTTTGCCTAGAATAGTCCATAGTATAGCATTAGGCCTATGTAACTTCATGGAGAATTAGAGTAAAATACCTCTTTTTGTGACCTTTATCCATGTTATGATGCTGTTACCTCGTCAAAAACACACCTGGAGTTGTGTTTTGTTTCATTCACACATGTTTGAGTAACCCTGCATTATTAGTCTGTCTACGTCTAAAGCTTAAAATGGTCTGTTCCACCTTGTGATGTCATGAAGTGGTAGTTTTTAAGTTAACAGCTACTTTTTACCTTTAATTCAGTAGAGATTAGCAAATCCAGGTCTGAAATCATCCAAATGATTTTAGTGAAGTTGTATGGAGTTTAAAAACACAGTAGAGCACTTCCTGTATTACCACATGATGACATCACAAGGTGGAACAGAGTGTTTTCTGTTTGAGAGAAGAACACAGCCGAAATATGCAGGATTTGTGTGTTAAACATCTGTGAATGAAACAAAACACAACTCCAGGTCTGTTTTTGATGAGGAAACAACATTATAGCATAGATCAGAAAATAGCGTAATATGGGCCCTTTAAAATATTAAATAAATGCAAGATAGATACGTTTAAAGCCATATTGTGGAACATTCCCAGGCAGACCAATAACATCTAAGTGGTGACGAGAAGAAAAGTTACACTGCAACTTACGTTCAAATTGGAATACATAGTTGGATAAAGTAGGAGGTGTGATAATGAAACATAATGTGTCTATTCTTGCATTAGACAGAAAGTACAGTCCCACCTGCCGCTGTTCAGAGCTGTGGAGGCTAAACGTACTGGATGGAAGTGACATGTTTTGTTTACGTACTCACATATGGGTTTCTTTTAATGAGCAACCTTGTGCATACGGAGTGAAAAAGTGTTAAGGGAACATATTGCCATGTTTTTTAATTGTAAGTATAACTGTAATTAATTAATTCAACATGTAAAAGATTAGAATACTTGTACTGGGGAGGATGAGGTGTGATAGTATGTGACAATTGTAAACAACTTTATAACAACTGCTTCAAAAGTTGGATCGTTGTTCTAACTATGCCATTGTTTTTTATAGTTAAATACCTGCATCAACAAATGAATAAAGATGAGGCAGTACATTACAGGCAATGCATGAGATTAAAGCTATAAAAGTTTCCAGCGTCCTTCAAGGTCTTTAGACTCCCTCAGTGACCCCTTCTCTACCTGTTTCACTACACTGTTAGCAAATATTACTAATAATACAAATGAGGCTGGACATGTGACGATGTAGTGCTTTTCTAAACACTCAAATTCACTTTGTAAAGTACAATTGTAGCCACAGGTGTCCTGGGAACCAATGGTGGAAGGTAACAAAGTACTAGTAAAGTACTGTATTTAGTTATCATTAATTTACTTAAGTCAATTTTGCAGTGGATACATTTTACTTTTACTTCACTACATTTGAGAGCAGTATCTGTACTTTCTACTTTACTACATTTTTTAACTGGACTGAAAAGTAAAAAGTACTTTTCACATGATTTGAGGAGTTATTTTTACCATGTTCGTGGAAACATCCTGACTTAAGTTTTCGTATTCAAACTTCGGCTTTGAGCAAACAAAAATAAATACACGAGATTTATCAGAAAACTTAAGACATTGATTCATTTGTTACTGTTGACCAAAATATGTATGATTTTTGATCAATATCACTGCATTTTACACTTTAACAAATAAACAGCATCTGTGTGAAATACTTTTATTTTTCACTCTTTAAGTACATTTTTAAATGAGCACTTAAATACTTTTACTTTGATTTTTCATGTGATACCTTTTACTTAAGTAACTTTTTACCTCTGTATCTGTACTTTTACTTAAGAAACCAAACCATTGGCCCGTCCTGCATCCTCTGATTCTACAGAAATCCATGTTATTTCCCGCTCTTTATTTTTCTTAATTTTTTACTTGTAAGCCGCCATATTTGTTTAGATGCAAAAAAGACAATGCTTTTCTCTGATTGGTCAATCCACGTGTCAATTACAGGAAGTGCTCCACTGTGTTTGTAAACTCCATACAGCTTCACCAGAATCATTTGGTTGATTTCAGCCCTGGAATTGACAATCTCCACTGAACCAAAGGTAAAATGTAGCTGTTAACTTGAAAACTACCACTTCATGACATCACAAGGTGGAACAGAGCATTTTGAGCTTTGAAGACGTAGACAGACTAATAATACAGGATTACCCAAACATGTGTGAATGAAACAAAACACAACTCCAGGTCTGTTTTAGAGGAGGTAACAACATGAGTCAATTTTGTGTAATATAAGATACTTCTCTGTCAACATTGGTCTTTTTCTAGTAGCTGTAGATTTGCACTGTCCTTCGGTTTCCTTCCATCACACTCTTATCAAAACCAAGCATGAACAACCAAATGCGTGTGTGTCTTTTGAAAACAAGAGCTGCTGTCTGGAGCTATGTTATTTATTTGGTGTTAGAGGTCAGCTGACCCGGCTCGCTCACTAAATAATGTATTAATGTGTAATAGCAGTTCCTTTCCGTAGACCTGCTGCGCACATGGGCGGGGGCACTGAGGGGGCGCGGGCATGTATGGTGCTCTGGTGTTTATTTATCCCGCAATGAGAAGCTTTTGAATTCTGCTGCTGATGGTGTGTCTGTGTTAAATATTCATCCTCTGGCCTTTCCTGTTCACGTGTTGTAGGGCTCAGAATGAATAGGAATTTAGTTAGACAGATTCAAGATGCAGCGGCTGGATTCATGACATTTAGAGGACGGGGGCGGGGAGAGGGGTCATTTAACTCGCGGCAAGTTTAGAAATGAAAGAAGTTAGACCTCAACTTTTTCAAAACAATAAAAAGTTTCATGGTGATCTAACTGTGTTGTGTTAGCAGTTAATACCCCATAGAAGAGTAATACCTCCTCATTATAACAGATCAGAAAACAGTGTAATATGGGCCCTTTAATTATTTGTGATCATTTTGATTTTAAGAAGTTCTTTATAAAGGGGCACTATGTAAGTTTTCTGGTGGAGGGTCCATGGAGAGGCTGATGCTTTGCCTGCATGGTGCGAAACTGATCTATAGTTCACTTATTTAATTGAAATAACATTTGTACTACACAATTTTTATGACTTTTATGAAACTGCTTCTCCCAGTTGCTAACCTGTAATACGTCTTTTCTGTCACTTCGCTTCAAAATGAAAACAAGTTTAAACCACAATAAGCCACTTCCAAAACAACTATCCAAAACAACTATTCTGTTTGCAGCAGTGAAACATCAGCAGCAGCAAAATTAGACTAGAGCAGGACCAAACCACGTCAAGACTAAACTATAGACCATGTACAGAATGGACTGAGTGAGCGTGATGTCACCCATAGCGTTCAGCTCCAGTCAAATGAAGCTCATTGAGGCTAGAGGTTAAAGGAATTCCGACCATAAGTATCATAGCAACCAAAGAGCCAATCCAGAGTGAGGCTGTTGAAGGTAACGCCCCTTCCCGCCGGCACCTCTGGTTTAGCAGGGTGCGGCCACTTAGCAACGCTGTCAATCAAGCCTAATACTAACGCTAGTGGGAGCGATGTCAGAGAAAAAGGCGACTGATTGGTTTGTTATGTCATATCTTGATTCACAATAGCCAAATAAAAACACCAGGATCATGTAGCGTGGATTAATACGGACATTTTAAGACCAAAATGATGAGCCTGACAGCAGCAGTTACGGAGAGAATGGTGACAGAAATAGAAAGTGAATTGGAGCCAGAGTCGCTGGAGCTGGAAGTGCGCACATGCTCACTTAGTTGGAACACGGCGGCTAGCAGGTTAACTATATCCATCCAAACCAGAACTGAACCAGGACAAATATGAATGCACCCACAGTTATAAGAACCAGTTCTCATTTTACTCCAATTACTTTGCCAACATAAGTAATGTTCCAGCAACCAACAAACAAGACTGGATTTCCCTGTAAAACAACATCTGAAGCTCAGTATGACTTGGTAAAATAAAGTTAAAGGTGTACCGTGCAACTTTTCTGCTGGAGATCCGCCACTATTGTCTCCAGAGAGATGTTATTGATAGGCCCAGTTAGGCTTTAGGCTTATCTATCGCCATGGAGACAGGAAAGCGATTGCACCGGGGCTAAGTTTCAGGTCAGATCTTTGGAGAGGTGAGGCTACATTTTTCTCAAGGTATTTAGAAAGAGCGAACACCTGTAAGTGAATAAATGCAAGGTAGATAAGTTAAATACCACATTGTGTAACATTTCAGGCAAAGCGCTAATGTCTCTATGGTGACAAGAAGGCGGTATACCCTCTAATAGAAAAATTACATGGTTATACTGTAGTTAACATACAAAAGAGAATTAAACGAGGACAAATTTGAACACGATTATGACTTTGCCAGATCTATGAACACACGTGATTTTCCAGCAAACCACCGAACACGTCTGCACACGGTCAAATAAACGTTTGTAATTTTACCCATGGTCTTCAGCCACATCTGATCTATTTTGTAATATTTAGGTGTTCCAGCAGCTTTCATTCCCGCACGTTCCCATTGGCAGGAATTTACTGAAGAGCCCTGGAATGTCGACAGGACTGAGCACGTCTTTGGTTTGGGACTGCCTCAGTAACAGACAGTGTTCTTGGCATTCTTGTCTAGTTTTTGTGCTTTTTGTGCAGATTATATCATACTTACATTGCATAAAACATCAATATATATTTAAAGGAGATGTAGACGACCTGGTTTTTAAGTCAAACTGCTCTTTTCCCCAGTAAACATATATTTTAAAGGGTCAAAATGACATGTCTGTGTGCTGGCTCCGTCTAATTATAAAGCATTTGTATCATTTGTGAACCAGTAAGTAAGTTTTGTGTTAGCATGTTAGCTGTTGTTAGCATTGGCGAGACAGCAAAACCCCGCTCTACCTTCCGAAAGACTTAAAAAGCACTTGTAAGCTGTGAATTTGCAGTGAATAATTAAGATGCATGGAACAAGTTTGGACATCTGCAAACCAGCTCTGTTTTTCCTGTTTCTAAGACCATAAAAGTGACAGTACGCTAATTTTAGGCTATGTATTTCAATATTAAACCATGCGCGAATGCTTTATATATGTTTGAGTAGCTAGTTTTCATTTGTTTCTAAGCAAATCAAAAATCAAAAACTAACCCGAAAGACAAAATAACACATTTTACTGTATATTCCAACATGAAATATCAATGCATTTGTGTAGTAAATGTTGTTGTTTCAAGCCAGTTCTCCAATGCTATATCCTATAATTTGGCTCCTATCCTCTTCGGACATTCCCAGATGCTTTACTCCCCTCCCCTGACGTGATGCCGACTCAGGAGAAACATGATCCTCGGTTTTGTCTGCTCCCCTCTTCTCTGATCTCCCCTGATTTAGTTACA
Source organism: Periophthalmus magnuspinnatus (assembly GCF_009829125.3). NCBI lineage: Eukaryota > Metazoa > Chordata > Actinopteri > Gobiiformes > Gobiidae > Periophthalmus > Periophthalmus magnuspinnatus. The sequence continues at coordinate 7,780,568 of NC_047132.1, forward strand.
AAGACCCACCCCTCAGAAATCTGACCCACACTTAGATTTTCTTTCAAACACAGAGGTAATCCAGCTCACCTGCCTGCAGCACCGATAACCTCACTCTCCCCATTATGTCCCAGTGAAGCGTCAGCATGTACCACGAGCGCGTTTGGGTTGCACCATTGACACCTGGATCACCTGATTAACATTATTATTTATTATTATTGTTATGTGGCGTCGTGCTGGTTAGCGATCGCCAACTACAGCTACAACTTTACTAAAGAAATAGATGTAGGGGTCAGTTTTGTGCACAGTTAAATGAAGCACAAAAGGGGAGTCCATATGAGGTAACCAGCTGCAGGTAAAGGTGTTCAGAGGGAGCTAAGATGCACGTGGGAGCGCCATCTAGTGAAAGAAAAGAGCAAATGAAATCCAGAATATATTTGTTTCTTATTTTCTGCTTAGGTCATAGTTATTTATGAGGTTAAGATTCATGATTTTAATGCACCATTTTCAGGACTTCTTCACATTTACGTTTCAGAATGATAAAATGGAATCAATTTGGACCTTCATATTACTTTGTTTTAAATTATTAATCGCTATGGCAACAGGACATTTTTAAACTCCTTTCTCAAACCCATGAATCCTTTGTATTTAATAATCTGACACTCTGACACTTGCTTGTATTGTAACATGTCACTGTTTTACCTATATCCCACAGTTTGACATTAAACTTGTCTATCTCTATGACGACAATCAGGCCAGTTTAGATTTGTGGAGAGGTGACTTCATTCCTAGTTCCTTACTTTTCAGAGCTTTTAACCATGTAATAGTTGTTTCCTCTCACCATTTACTCACCCAAAGTTGAATTTGAAGTGCTTTGTGCATGTTTGAAAATCTAAGACGCCATATTGCCGATCAGTCCCTGTTTTCACCGCCATCGGCATACTCCCACTGTCATGTACTTACCGTAATTTCTGGACTATAGTTTGTCCGGGGTGCGACTTATCCTCAGATGTGACTTTTATGTGAAATTATTAAAATATATAATTTCACATCTTAGTTATAGTCACACTGACAACTGCACAAGGGCACTCTAGGCTTGTGTATTAGTATCTACTGCTCCTGTACCAATCAATTCATTTCAACATTGCAGTAATTTAAAAGACATTTGAGAAAGACTGAACAAAAATGCCACCTAAAAGAAAATGGTTATCTGAAGAGGACACGGAGCTTCATCTACCTCCGGAGTTGCGGAGTTGTTCAAAAGCGACACTGAGGATGAAGAATTCAGCGATGTAGTGCAGTGAGATCGAGAGTAAACTTGTCAGCTTGTTTTTTATGCTTTAGTTTTCTGATTATCTGTTAATACCTTATGTTAACATACCAGACATGGATTCAGTTCTGTTTATGCTTCATGTAGCTGAATAAATATAAATACGTCACATTAGCGTGCTGTACTGCTGTTCAGCCTATTGTTCTCTATTGTTGTTGTTATTTTTTTAACTTGTCTTTAAAGATAAAATGTTGATGTTTGGTTTCAGATTTTGTAAAATAAATTTCCCCATATACAAGCGACTTTGTTTCTTCTTTACTATGCTTTTTTTGGCAGGAGCGACTTACTCCAGAGCAATTTGTAGTCTAGAAAATACGGTACTTCGTTCTCCAGTTGTTTTCTTAATCAGTGATACACGTACGATTTGGTAGCATTGTGTAGTCATTTTGGTACAAATGACAAAATATCTGCTACTCTCTTGTATAATCTGCTATTATCCATCGGAGATTCTGACTCTTTATCGTGATGACATTTGCAGTGATGGCAGCTCCCATTGAGTATTTGAAATGTCCATATTACAACATAATAATCCATGGATGTGATATATTATAACTATTTAACAGACACAAGTACAATAGATCTGCTTAAAGGTATATTTGAGCTATCAAAACACCAGTACTTTAATAAACACACTGTAGATGTTTAGTGTCATACTGTGGAACATTCCAAACAAAGCAATAGCATCGTCATGGAGACAAAGAGGTGATGTCTGCTCCGAATTTACATATAGTGCTCCTTTGAAATGATAGAGAACTTGCCATATTCTTTTTACATCAGCTTCGAGCCGTCCACTCTATTCAAACTGTGCATTTTAAATTGAACCTCTAACTCCCAGTGCCTATTATCTGCTGCAGAAATGACCACACAAATCACTGTATCCCGCTGAAGTACCCAAATAAAGTTGGGGAAAGTACTTATTTAACCCGGCTGCGCTTAATATTAGGATTCCTGTAGCTGTCTGAAGTCCAGTCATAACAGTTATTTGAACAGTGTTGAAATTCACAGAGTGTCCTGAAGTATGCACCCGGGGAGATTTGAAATGAGCAGTCTACATTGGCGCTTTAATAGCTTTGCACTATTTCTTCCATTTTCTGACATCTCATTTAGTTTTGCTCTTTTACTCCCCCTTACAGCCACTTGACACAGGCTACGAGGACATTGTGAACTTAACCGCCGCTGTTTTGCATAGGACCCAGACTGACTTTTCTAATTATGGTTAGCAACCTGGAGGGGTCAAAGGTCACATTTGGACAATCTGTCACATTCTTCAAGTTGTGTAATGAAGTGTGTGAGTCTATACCAATTCAGCATCACATTATCAACCCCAAACGTGCAGGTGAAGTGAATAACTCAAGGTAGATGTGCTACAAATAAGAAAAACTAGCATGTGTTTAGAGTGTTTTAAGGATTTGGGCGGGACAACAAGTGTCCAAAACAGAAAATAAGAACGCTGATGAACTAGGGATGGAATTGAAGCGATGTATGTGGGCACTGATAGTCGGCCTAGCTTGAATTTCTGAACGTTTCTTTCTGTTCAAGTCAATGGTCAGTTTCTGTTATTAAAGCCCCACCGCGTAACCCCTTTTTTCATCAAAATGTATTTATAAAAGTTTTTTTTTTTTTTTTTTTAATTTAGCATATTTTTATTGCACTGAAAAAAACATGTACTTATACGGGCTTGCATCTCCACAAACCTGACTCTTAGGGCCTTCGCCTTTGCCTGAGATCCAGAATACACACTTCAGTACTTTGCAAAGATGAGTTTGGTTACCGGTGAGTTTGGTTATCGTCCCATTTGTAAATAGGTGATTGACAGGTGGATTAGCCAATCGGGGACAGTCACGGTTCGTCCATTTCAGAAAAAAATAAGAAAAATATCACATGGGTCTGAAAAACATTGTGGATTTCTGAAGAATCAATGAGCAAAGCACTAAACACTAGATTTTATTACTAAATCATATGTGACCAATGAGCACCTTTGTTTCACATGTGTCACTGAAAAAAAACAAATCTGATTGGACGATCACATTTCACCAGGTTTGAGACACGACAAAGGATGTGTAGACCAGATTGATACTAAATCTGTATAAAAAAAAAATACAGAAAAATATCATTCTGGATTTGCCAGGCAGCCTCCACCTGCATATCTCCATGAAAATGTTGTTCTTTTGACTATAATATTCCACAGTATGGCATTAAACTCATCTATTGCCATGTCGAATGTTCCAAAGTATGGCGTTAACTTTCTATTTCCATGGAGTCATACAGGTGCCAACTTTAGAAAGTAATGTAATGTTGTTTTAAGTCATTTTGATCAATATTGCAGTTTAAAATGAACAAATGCAAAAGGATGATCCACATATGTTTTCATTTAAACTTATTTTAACACATATGTCTTTGTTGAAGATAATCCATAGCCCTAACACATATATATTTTCTCCAGACACATAGTCGACAGAAGTGAGAATGCCAATCTGTGCATTCAGCCCCTCACATTCTGCGTTCATACGAGGCAATGTGGGTGAAGTATGTATGTAAAATTGACTTTTTGGAGCTTTCTACCATGTTAAAAGTTGTTCCCTCATCAAAAACATGCCTGAAGAGATTTTAGACGTCATCCATACATGTTTGAGTAATTTAGCGCTCTCTCCTCGGCTCTATTCAAACCTTTCTTACCGTTAACTCTTCACTTCTTCATCCTGACATTTCTGCTTCTATCTTTCCTCCATCACATCTCTTCATCTCATAGCCAGTATTTACATCTTCCGTCCAATCGCCAATAACATTTATTTATTCAAGAATCCATGGATTTCACTCGTTGCATTCGTCTTAGCGTGTTTTAGTCTCTCTGTTTAAATAATGCTGTACGTTTTTACACATTACCCCCTGGTTGCAACTGCCCCAGAATCACTTTATAACACTCCCGCTTATTTTTGGACAAATGTTCCCAAACCAGATTTCGTGGAAAGATACAAATGCGTTCTGCAGCTTTCTCCATCCCAATAAAACCGGAGGCGAGCCGTGTTAAGGTATTTTCTGTTGCCGCGGGAGACACACGAGAAGGAATGCTGGCAATATTATTTGTGAAACCAGGTTGACGTTATTGCAGCTTTATGTGCCATGGGAAATCATTGTGTCCTAGGCTGCAACAAATGATTATTGAGGGCTAATAGTGTGCAATGTTTAATATAGGGGAAAGAGAAGTGAGAATCAGTCATAGGGCCTAGGGGAGGGAATTAGAGCGGAGGGGGAGTGTGCATCCCACCTGCCTCTGCGCCTGTAATGACACTCGGCCTGGCAGACTGTAGCGGAGGGCGCATGTGTGGGTCTGGTGTTTACGAAAGCCAGTGAATGCAGCAAATATTGACCTGTGAAAGCTGAAGCAGTACCCAAAGCAATATTTCAATTTACTGCACTTTTCCATATGTTTGGCTCAATGTTTTGTTCCTGTGCTGCGTCCCCGAGGATACTGCACAGATCTAGGCGTGGATACAATACTACAACTTAGCAAAGGGTACTACTACATCTACTCTATCTACATGCCATTTATATGCATGTTCACAATACTAATTTTGTTTAACTCTATGCTCATGATTGTGGTTGGATACAAAGTTATTCTGTTTAAACTGCACTAAATGTCCCAATGCTGCTGCTCTGACTCTGGGTCCTGACTAGAACCAGGAAGTACTTCACACATGCGTCCTGTGCTCAGGTCTCTGGCTCCTGTGGCTCAGAGAAAAGACTTTAAAAAACAGCTCTGATTGTGTCTCTCCATGGACCAGAACCAAAGAACATCTCCCACATGTTAGAGCGACATGAACCATCTCACACTCTAAGGACTTCAGGTCAGGACTAAACATTCTTATTCTATAAAGCACTTTGAATTACGTTGTGTACAAATTGTTCTATACAGATAAACTTTCCTTGCCTCGCCTGTGTGCACCCGAGAATTATGACGCCGGGATCTGGAAGGCTCTTATCAGCATATATTTGATCATGCTATTTGCAGTGTGATTTTTCCGTCTCTAATCATTCATCATTAAATACATAACAAACTTTTAATCAACGTTTTAATCCTCTGGTGCATGTTTGTAATATATTGCAACTCAATGTAAACGTAGGCTTTTCTAAGTGTTCAAAATATAGCACTCAATATGTGTTTTAATGCAGGTATTCAGTATTCTGTAACTAAATACATTTTCAAAGTATTCTTCCCAATACTGTCTACATGTAAGGTACTGTCTGTGCAGTTGAACCATTCTTAAATGTTACTGAAATAGGGACTGTAGGGCATCACATAAAGGCACCCATCTCCAGATCAGTCTATCGTGCATATTTTAAGTTACTAAATCATATCGTATTTGTGAGTTTATTGTATTCCGCGTGGTCTGTGATGGTAAATGTCCTCTGAGCAGGTCCCTCTCCTGTTGAACTTATGTGGAGCTGTGGGTGGTGGAGGTGAAGGGAGGTGGGTGTGATAGGGTGAGGTATGGTGTATGGAGGTCTCTGGAGGCTGTATGCGCTTATCACAAACTGGAGGTAAACTGTTCTCATTCTCCTTCACTCAAGGACACTGAGGCTTCTGCAGTAACATGTGGACATCAATATATTAACATAAAACAGTGGGACAGACTGATGTGTGTTTTTACATATATATATATATGTATTTTATTCTTGAACAACAGCAGTCGTCTCATGGCCTGGACAGGTGTGACTGGATCAGCCAATCAGACACATGCATGGTCCGTCCAATTAAAACAAATGTAAAAAATTATCACGGGGGACTGAAGAATATTCTGAATGTTTGCAGAATCAATGAGCGAAGCAGTAAATTCAGTCATTTGGAGGTGAGAGAAATGAGATTTTATCAAAAATGGTGGTCTCTCTGTTTGAGAAATACAGAGACATATCATCAGATCAAGGCTCTCAGGGCGCAACAAAATAGTTTTTAACGGAAAGTTTGAAAATCAATCAGTCACTGGTCAATAACAGACATTGGGCATAATCAATATTGCCTGGAAGAAGCAAATAGATAAGTTTTCCCAGAGCACTCAGAAAAAATAACATTAAATTAAAAAAACAAAAACAGATATTACTTGGCGTATCTCCTTATAGGAGAGATATGCCAGGCCTTCTCTCTTTGGCCTTCTCTCTTTCTCTCTGTCTGTCTCTATCTCCCTCCCTCTCTCTGCCCTCTCTCTTTTTCCTATATCTGTCTCTCTCTCTATCTGTCTCTTATTCTCTCTCTCTTTGCCTCTCTCTCTCTCTTTGTCTCTCTCTCTGTCTGTCTCTGTCTCTCTCTCTTTCTGTCTCTATGTCTCTCTTTCTCTGTCATTCCCTCTGTCTCTGTCTCTGTCTGCAGACACACACAGCAAATGAGCTCAGAGCAGTGATTGAGTCAGAAGGTCTCTCTCTGTCTCTTCATCTCTCTGTCTCTTTCTGTCTCTCTTTCTTCTTGTCTGTCTCTCTGTCTCTGTCTGTAGACACACACACAGCAGATGAGCTCAGAGCAGTGACTGACTCAGAAGGTCTCTCTTTCTCTCTGTCTCTTTGTCTCTCTATGTCTCTCTGTGTCTCTCTGTCTCTCTTTCTCCTTGTCTCTGTCTCTTTGTCTCTCTCTCTGCAAACACACACACAGCAGATGAGCTCAGAGCATTGATTCAGTCAGAAGGTCTCTCTTTCTCTCTCTTTGTCTCTTTGTCTCTGTGTCTCTCTTTCTGTCTCCCTGTCTCTCTGTCTGTCTGCAGAAACACACAGCAGATGAGCTCAGAGTAGTGACTGAGTCAGAAGGTCTCTCTCTGTCTCTCTTTGTCTCGCTCTCTCTTTGTCTCTCTGTATCTGTCTGTCTCTGTCTCCCTGTCTCTCTCTGCAGACACAAACAGCAGATGAGCTCAGAGCAGTGACTGAGTCAGAAGGTCTCTCTCTGTCTCTCTTTCTCCTTGTCTGTCTCTCTGTCTCTGTCTCTTTGTCTCTGTCTGCAGAAACACACAGCTGATGAGCTCAGAGTAGTGACAGCAGATGAGCAGTGATTCAGTCAGAAGGTCTCTTTTTCTCTCTCTCTGTCTCTCTTTCTCCTTGTCTGTCTCTCTGTCTCTCTGTCTCTCCCTCTGCAGACACAGCAGATGAGCTCAGAGCAGTGCTTGAGTCAGAAGGTCAGGTGGAATTGATTAGTTTCCTCCTTCCTGGCTCATGTACGACTTAGTGACAGTTGAGGTTTGGGAACACTGCATTTTGTTTGTTTACTTTTTAAATCAGTGGTTCCCAGAGTTTCCCAAACCAGTCACATATAGTGATTTGGCATAGTTTTAAACCAGATGCCCTTCCTTTTACCTGCCACTGTGACTCAAGAGGACAGGGTGTCTAACCAAGAGATTTGAAATATAATTTGTTTTATTATTATTGTTCACAGTGAGAATAAAAAAAAAAAAAATATGGAAGATAGTGTTTTTTATTTCTAGAATTTGAAGTAGATTTTGTACAACTTTATAATAACTAAACCTTAATTAGCCTAAACAAATTAACCTGTTTTTACTGCATAATATTAACTTATACTATATATTTTTTATATAATTTTTCTTTTCTTTTCTTTTTTTTGTTTTTTTTTTTAAACTGATATACTTTTTCTTGTTTTGTTTGTTTTTTGTTTGGGCGCCCATGAAAAAGAGAGTCTAAGTGCTCTCATTGGGTGTCTCTGTAAAAATAAATAAATAAATAAAACATCTCCAAAAGCATTTCTCATTTTTGCTTGTAAAGGTGAACAACAATCCATTCTATTATTCCAAATTTTTTATATTTAAACTGTAGCCTTCTTATTGCCCCTGTGCTTATACTTAACTGTTACAACACTGCAATTTCCCCACTGGATGATTCAATGTCTTCTTATTTTTGCTTGAACGGGTAATCTGCACTCTTCTGTTTTAATGTTAGCTTTATAATGATTATTTGTGATTAGCAATCTTTGGATTTGTGTGATTTTAATGTCTTTTTTATTCTGTAAAACCCTTTGAATTACTTTGTGTATGAACTGTGCTATACAAATAAACTTGCCTTACCTTGAACCGCATTCAGTTCTATCAATATGTATATGTCCTGAAAGTATGTCCTGTTTCATATTGTTTACTTTTTCCTTTATTCTTCTGAACCACACACTGTATAAAGAAGTGGACTGAGTGAGTGTGACGTTATCCATAGCGTTCAGCTCCAGTCAAATGAAGCTCATCGAGGCTAGAGCAGTTATAGCAATGAATTTGGGTTCGAGTTTCCGACCGTGAGTGTCATAGCAACCAAAGAGCCAATCTGGAGCGAGGCTTTTGAAGGGAATGCCCCCCGTTGAAGCTTATGCCTATAACTGCACCGCTGGCTTAGCACGGAGCAGGCGCTTAGCAACGCTGTCAATCAAACTTGTTGCTAACAGTGGAAATGACCTTGGGGAAAGAACGTGCTTGATTTGTCTGTTATTAATGTTCATATCTTGATTTACGGACACAATAACGAAATAAAAATACCAGGATCATGTAGAGCGGGTTAATATGAATATTTTAAGACCAAAATGAGGAGTGTAAAAGCAGCAGTTACAGAGAGAGGCCACAGTTTTTCAATGTAAAGTGAATTAGCGCCAGAGTCGAAGGAGCCGGAAGCGCAATCCATGATCACTTCCTTTTGAAACGTGGTGGCTAGCAGGTTAGCTATGTCCATTCATATATACAGCCTATGTTCTGAACTGTCACTTCATCTGCAGTGAGACACTTCAGAGTAAACAAGAGGAGCCCGCAGATACACACTTGATTAAACTCCATTACTTCAACCAGACAAGGTCCTGCAGCTCTGTTCCGTTTCCTAATGAATCATTACTGCAGTAACCACACATTTGGGTAATGAGAGTAAACTGTTTAGACTTAAAGAGCAGCTACAACACAATCCTTTGCCCTTGGTATGAAACATTTCTTCAGCTTGTGTTGGACAAATCATTAGGAGAATCCACTTTACAATGCACACTGAAGCATGGCCATATTTCAACGAGAAGAGATTCTAACAGACCCAGGCAAATCAATGAGGTACAATGAAATACATTTTGATGCTTAGAGAAAAAATACACTGAAGAGAAGATTGAGAGGATGAAAGGGCTGATAGTTCTGCAGCTGTGGTGATGTGTTCTGGCCACATACTTCCAAATATAAAGTGCTTTGTGGCTGCAATTCACTGCACAATGAAAAAAAGTTGTGTTGCTATTGTTCTACTTTGTGAACAAACCAATCACAGTAAAGTTTAAACTCCACTGACAGTATAAAGAAATTAAAGCTGCTTATTTTTAAACTTTTCTAGTTGCGGTTCTGACACCTGCTCTTCTCCATGGAGGTGTTGTTACTTTGCCTGGAATGTTCCACAGTATGGCATTTAAGGGTTCATTTTATTCCATTTTCTGATCTAAGTTATGTTTTCTGATCAAAATCGTATCTGGAGTTGTGTTTTGTTTCATTCACTCGTTTGGTCTTATAGTGCAACATAAAAAAGAATAATAATGGTACATACATAAACTATAATAAAGGCACACATTAAAATAAGCATTTGATATATAAATAGAAAATATACAGTATGGGAAGAACAACAGTGGAAAAGCTATCAGTGCAGAGGTCGTCATCTGTGATTGGCTGATAAGACACTCCCCCCCATCCCCGCGTGAGATCGACCAGCGGCCGCTCCATAGGTACCGTGAACTCCGGCCTTGAAAGAATTCTCCCATAGAGCGCAATGCATCTTTTGGGAATTCAAACTGCCAGCGTTCGGCATCCAGAGCTTCTTCCATAAGGGATGCTTGTAGAGATTCTTCTGTATTCTCACAACATGAGCTTTTTACGTTTTTTGCTTTGTAAGATTCAGCCTAGCCCCGAGCTAGCAACGGATCACGCGGTATTCAGGAGGTGATGAGGAAGTGTGGTATCTGTCCTGCCATTTGTTATCAGGTCCATGTGCTCCTTCCTGTCTCTTTTTAAGGGTCAAGACACAGAGGTGACAAAGGTCCTAAACTCACACTGAGAGGTATGGGTGCCACATATTGGAATTGCTAAGTCTTGGGACCCAACGCCTGAAAAAACAAGATGTGTCAAGGGGCCGTCCTATAGTTCTATAGTTCTAGACTATAAATATAGGTGAATTTCTTTGTTCGTGGTCTCATATTGGCTCAGAGAATACCCAGACTCTGTGATTAGCATATACTCTAATAATAAATAGCAATACACTATCAGAGCTTGTCTTTTGGGTCATTTCCTGAGCACACCCTACTAAAGGTGAGCTACTGTATGCAAATTAAACTATATTTTTTGCTTCATTTTCCAGATCTTATTATACTTTCATGGGTAAGACAAGCAAAAAAGATAATGTCATGAACTGAATGAACCAAACAAGCAATAATCAATTCACTTCTGCACAGCAATCCTCCATGTAGGTTGTCATGACGGCCTGGCTCAAGATCTGGAGACGGATCCCTAGACGCTGTATGCACGGTCACTGGAAAGATGGTTCAGCAAAACAAAAACACATTTCCATACATGGACAATTCAGTCTATTTTAAAGAT